>NW_015654536.1:47185-99598 GCF_001515625.1 Sinocyclocheilus rhinocerous
TGATGTTGTGTCCTCAAAATGCCTTGAAGACTCGAATGCAGCCAAGTTTGTGTCTCTTGACGCCAGTGCGGGAGAGGTGGGTCTAACTCCAGGCTACTTTTACATTGTTGTTAATGTTAATTAATGTTGTTAATTGTTGTACATTGGGTTATTATTCAAGTTGGCGGTTCTAAATTCACGTTAAACCACAGCTTCATGGGTTTTTTGCTCTATTTTATTTTTGGTTTTGTGCTGGTAATCCTATTGGTATATATTGTATGCGATCTCTATGCTATGATCTCCATGTGCGCCGCGTTTGTATAAATGGAGAGAGGGATATGCTAATGACAGGAATCTATCCCTTGGCGTGATTGGTTATTGAATTTTGTGACGTAGCAAACCGAGGGCTGTTTCAAACCGCGTTTCTGGGACTGCCATTGGAAAACTACAGTTTAAAGGAGGAAATACTTAGCAACTCGAATGCAAGTTTGTGTTTCTTGACGCCAGTGCGGGAGAGGTGGGTCTGACTCCAGGCTACTTTTACATTGTTGTTAATGTTAATTAATGTTGTTAATAGTTGTACATTGGGTTATTATTCAAGTTAGCGGTTCTAAATAAACCACAGCTTCATGGGTTTTTTGCTCTATTTTATTTTTGGTTTTGTGCTGGTAATCCTATTGGTATATTTTGTATGCGATCTCTATGCTATGATCTCCATGTGCGCCGCGTTTATATAAATGGAGAGAGGGATATGCTAATGACAGGAATCTATCCCTTGATGTGATTGGTTATTTAATTTTGTGACGTAGCAAACCGAGGGCTGTTTCAAACCGCGTTTCTGGGACTGCCATTGGAAAACTACAGTTTAAAGGAGGAAATACTTAGCAATGGTTTTGATTAATGGATTGGCACATGGTTGTCTAAAAGCTAATTAAAAACACCACATAGACAAATAAACAACATAAAAAAACTTGATTTTTACTACAAGGGGACTTTAAATATAAGTGCTTTTGTTTACAGTTGATTAGTTGGAGGTGTATTCAGAGGTTTCTTTAAACTTTTCGATGGTCTCAGCAGATCAGGTGAAGATTGGTAGCTTGTTTCATGAATTTATTAATTTCAGATAATGAATTGGTAAGCATGCTCTTTCTAACCTGATAGAGGAGTTTGTCACTCTCTGGGCCAGCTAAATCAGTATTGGAGTCAAATTTCATCCTCACAAAGTTTTTTAGCACTGAAAAAATACAAATGCAATAAGTGAACAAGACATGGAATGAGTTTTACAAGAGAAATAAATGTGATTCTGGACTTTTGTCTAGATAGTTTGATTAATGGATTGGCACATGGTTGTCTAAAAGCTAATTAAAAACACCACATAGACAAATAAACAACATAAAAAACTTGATTTTTACTACAAGGGGACTTTAAATATAAGTGCTTTTGTTTACAGTTGATTAGTTGGAAGAGGTGTATTCCGAGGTTTCTTTAAACTTTTCGATGGTCTCAGCAGATCAGGTGAAGATTGGTAGCTTGTTTCATGAATTTATTAATTTCAGATAATGAATTGGTAAGCATGCTCTTTCTAACCTGATAGAGGAGTTTGTCACTCTCTGGGCCAGCTAAATCAGTATTGGAGGCAAATTTCATCCTCACAAAGTTTATCACTAAAAAATACAAATGCACACAATAAGTGAACACAGACAAGTCATGGAATGAGTTTTACAAGAGAGATAATTGAGATTCTTGACATTTGGCAAGATAAACTTCAAACTTCAGTGAAAACAAGGCAGTGCGACACCAAACTGTGTCCATTTAGAGTTAAACTGTTGTAAAGGAAAACTTTTGCTTCTAAATGTCTTTGAACTTACGATGAAGCAGTTATTGTGGCTGTCTTCTACAAGTACAACACAAATGCAATTTTTTCCCCTCACAGAGTATATGTGCGTGTATTTATTAATGTATTTAAATACATACCTGGAAAACCCCTATAGACTTCAACTTCACAGAGCGTAAGATACCTATCTCCAGGAACAACGATGTTCACGTAACGTCCCTCCATATTGGGACACGAGTAGCTGTGGGATGCTCCTATTGGAATACTAGTAATCACAGCACATCTAGAGAGAGTCAAAGAGATGATGGAAAACACAACAATCATTTCACACCCAATTAATGTAGAGTGAAATAAAGCACCACACCGGCTTGTTGAGCAAATCTGGAAATATGGGATCTTATATCTACCTTCAAATGAACCAATGGCGGATATTTCTAGAACAGTACAGAATGGAATAGCGGGGTGCAGAAATGTCTTTAACATAATGATAATGTATAAAACTGGAGCAACATTGTTAAGCAATGGAAACAAAAATAACTGCAAAAAAGCACAGCAGCGATTGCCCGCTCCCATAATGCACTGCAAATTACATAATTCTCTCAGACTATATCGCTAACAGTTTTAATATCTCATATTTCTAAGACTTTATATTCTCATAATTTTGAATTTATTCTCAAAATATTACGAATTTAATCTTGTATCTTTTATTTAACAATTAATTTTATTATTATGAGTATTATAATTAATTAATTTATTTATTTTTAGATGCCACTAAAACACTCTCATGGCAATTCTGAACTATTTTTCATTTTGGTAAATTGGTGGCTAAGATGACTTCACATCAAATGACCACCATTAAAACAGTTCCGTTTACAGTTACGCGAGTAAATTTCTCACATGGGATTGTTGTTGCCATTGTTTTCCAGGGAGTTTCCAATGCGAATCTCTGCTCCGTCGAGTCGTTCTGGACAGCAGTCGGCTCTGTTTGTGATGATCACAGTGCTAATATAGTAATTATCCAGCAGATCTAGCCTCCACCAAGGACTTGACTCCGAATTTGTATGAGTACAAAATGACGCTGGACCCGGGGCGTGTTTTATTCCATCAACGGCACGATCAGCCCGATAGTATTCAAGTACAGAAGACTGAACAGCATGACCACTTAATTCCACGCTATCTGTAAATTGATCAAGCTCCATGTTAGGTTACATTTAAGCAAGTTAACATGCAATTAAGCAAGCAAGCATACACTACCTGCTACCAACAGTTCTGCTGTGGCTTTAATAGGTAAAATGCCTTGGCAAATTTGAGCAAAAACAGTCAATATTGTGTCTAAAATATAACAATGTTCAGTTCTGATTTATTGAAGTGTTGTATAACATCAATTTCATATTTGCACTTGTGCTATCCGGGACAAAAACAGCACTGTGAAACTGAACACGCTGCTTGTTTGATATTTCTTTACACGATTTCATGCCCCTATAATGTCCTACATCATGAAGTGAGTTGTTGCCTTGCATCATGTTCATCACTGATCAACAGTTGTGTGGGACTTGAAGCGGTGTTGCAGAGTGCAGACCGATCGTGTATGACATCAAAGAACTGTGAGAGCTATAGAGAGCAGGCGGATTCATATGCTTTTAAGTCACTCTCGTGGGACTGTTGTCATACACCAATCGGTCTGCGCAGCGAAGCTTAGGTTATGCATAGGTTTTCCATAAATAATTAATTAGATTTAACACATTAAATAGACAGTCCTAATGTATATAAATTTTTAGGTGTCAAGAATTACCGTTTCCATAGACTCTCACTTCACATAGAGAGAGCTGTTTTGAATCTCCAGGAATGACCACATTCAAGTAACGGCCTTGCATTCCACCGCATGCGTAAGAGACTGATTGATCTGCTGGAATACCAGAAATTACAGCACATCTACATAGATAGATAGACAGATAGAGAGAGAGAGAGAACATTATATAAATATGATTGATTATAAAATTAGAATATAAAACATTAATCATTTTGCATGAACTTAAGCAATATAATAGGAGCAAAAGTCTCAATCTCTTTTTAAAATCCGTTTACATAATATTGTGCAACATGTTCATATGTTGCTCTTAAATATCCATTTTAAATTGTTACATTTATATAAGTAAAGGCAAATTTTTCGTCACTTGGGATTGTTGTTGCCGTTGTTCTCCAGAGAGTTTCCGATGCGAATCTCAGCTCCGTTAATTTGTTCAAAGCAGCAGTCCATCCTTTTAGTGACGATCACTTCTCTAATGATTTGTAGATCCACCAGATCCAGCCTCCACCATGGGTTCATCTCGGTTTCAGTGTGAGTACAGTAAAAATCAATACCATCAATGGCATTGTTTGCCTGGAAGTAAAATGTAGATGACTGTACAGCCTTTCCCTTGATTGCAATATTCTCTAGAGAGTAAAACAAGAAAATTTTATTATGTTTTATAATTCATCTGCACTGTATTTTTTTATTTGCATCATTAGAAAATAATCAGAACATTACTTTCTTAGAAAATTATTAGTAATCTACACTGCATTGGTTTCTTCAGATAACATTTGATTTTGATCATTTCAGCTACAGATTAAAGAAACGTTAAATACCTTGCAAGTTATTTGTCGTGGAGTGAATGGCAATGGTGCCTGTTGCAGAAATAAACAGCAATGGTTATATAGGCTGTGTAGAATTTCACGGTAAAGCATAACATGCACACCAAATTTCTAATCTACTAATATTTCTATCACTTATAGTTGAGCATTCATGACAACAGAAACCTCATTATTATTGTTTTGTTTTTTTTATAATGACCAACCAACTGTATATTATCATTTACAAATCAGTTTTCAAATATTAGTACACCAATTCATACTTAAAAATAAATAAATACTCTAAACAAAAATAAATAATCCGCTTATAGTGCATCTGTATAGATTAATTTGAATTTGGCCCAATATTAATATTAAAACCAAACCTATGCTGGAGTTTAACCATTAACTCATGCAAAGGATTAATTTGCTTAAAACATTGTTTGAAAAAGTGATGATTAAGAACAACAAACAAAAGTGGCACAAGGAAAGGATGCACTGTTATTTTAGAAAATAGAAGATCTGTTGTTAGACCGTACTATATGGACTGAGCTGTCATAGTGATCTAAAAACGTTTAATTACTGAGCGTAACAGCATAAGTTGTTGATTTTTTAATGGTTACTTTAACCATTGTAGCATTTGAGACCAAACCTTTTAGTTGTCCATCTAAGAGAAGACTTATTTTTCATAGAAAACATTGTCTTTTATTAGTAAAAGAGATACTCACCAAGAAGTGAAAACAGGTATCCAAGCATCAGCATCTTACTTTTAAGCATGACTATAACCAGATCGAAGATCACTTAAAATAAGAAGGAAGATGATTATCTGTCTTTAATTCCACCCTGCAATGACCAAACAAGGACACAAACTACCCTTGTTTTCTCTTTCTTATTTTGTTGGCTTAATTGGTTTCATGAGATGTTTTTCTTTACCTCATCTCTCATCTGCTTTCTCTACCTGTCTGTATTTTTCTCTTTCCATCCCTTAACTCCACCCTCTTGAATCTGTCATCCTTTTTGTCAGCCCTCTTGAGCTCAAGTGAAATTGTCCATGGCAAAAAGTCTCATCGTAAAGGACGTCTATGCAAACATAGATGAGCATTAGTCTATGAGGCCATTTCAGATGCAAAAGGCACTCATTTGTAAAGCAAAATGTGTTGTGACTGAAATTCTTGTTGTTGGTCATCTTTAGTTTGTTTTAGGTTTATCAGATTTGGATGTGAGTGAAGTCCTGCATAAAAGGAAAATGTTCATGAACATCATAGTCAGATTTCATTTGCTGCTAGTTACACACTGAAGCTTTAAGGTTAAATTTGGTCTCTTGACTCTATTGATTGTAAGAACTTGGTTACACTAGACTAGGCTAATGAGAATTTGAACTTTTTATAGACCTCATTGGCATGTTGTGTCAAGGACAGGCGGTGGTCAGTCCCATTGCCCAGGGATGTGAAGGATGGCCCCAATTCTTTGGTCTTACTAATCTCCAGTCTGTGACAGAGGGCTCTGTCACGATCGCAACAGCACTACATTTTACCCACACACGATCCATTATCCCCAATTTTCTGCTGTTTCCTACCCTTGTGTGCACACGAGGGCTAGGTTAATGTTACAGTTGCATACATAACACACACATATCCACCCGATTACCGCATCCTACTTTAATATCCCACAATAAACACACACAGACATCAGATAAGGTTACATGTAATAGTTTATTGAACTTATCTGCACATATTACGTATGGTTGTTCATTGTCTGTTTGTGTGGTGTCGCAGTCCAGGTTACCGGAAGCAAATGGCAAACTCCGGTAATGGGCTAGAAAGCCAGAATTCACTGAATTCCCACGTTGTGCCTGCGCGATCGCTCCGTTAACTGGACCGTCTTAAATGTTGCTTGTTTTGGGGGTGTGTTGGGAATACAAGAACCCAAGTTAACAGGAATGATAATGAATAAAACACATATTGTATAATATGATGAATATTTATGGTTATGTATATCTGTTATGATACTGAAGATTATATGAGTCTTGTGTTTATTGTTATTTATCTAAGTGCATCGTGTTAATACTCACCCTTGGAAATATATCGTAGAGTCCATGTGGGGTGAGGCATTTGATTTAAAAGCCAAACCGGTATATCTGTTCAGTGTGGGGTTGTAGTTAGAGGCAAACGTTGCAAGTGTCTTGTGTGTACTACCTTTTTGTAGAAGGTTTTAACAGCACAGGCACTGTGTTGTAAATATATTTGTAAAATATTTCCTCCATTTTTCCCTATTTTTGTCTATTTTTACGGATATCACTTATACATATTTTGTGCACTTTGGTGGACTGTAAATAGACTGTGAATCAGTACGGACACTGTCAATAAAACCACATTTGCACGGAAGTGCTATTGTGGCCCTGCCATCATTTCTTGTGACCAGTTTTCCATCACGCCTCGTCACAAGTGGTGTCAGAAGTGGACCAGGACCAGGAAGGGTCTGTGATCTCAGCGCAGGTTTGCCATGGAGCTTTCCTTCAACCAAAACACCACAGAGTCCACATGCCTGTAAATAAACTGGGATTGTTAATCCATTGTATAGGGTTGGGCGATATGGCAAATATATCACATTAAGGTTTTTCAGAAAGGATCAGTCCAAGATGTGAATCCATGCTGGTTTTTAAGACGAGTAGGCCCTACAAGCAATATAAGTAAATCGTTCCCAAGCTTATTAAACGCCCCCACATATCTAGGTCACTATGTGGGAAGATTTGCATAACGTAAACGTCAGAACAAAGAAACAAATATAATATATTAAAGAATGTAATATTCAAGCGCTTTTATGGCAGGCAGAGAGTAGGGATGGGGGATACCACTTATTTTGTGTTCGATACGATACCGATACTTTTCAAGGCCAGTATCGTCGATATCAATACCGATTCGATACTTCTAAACTGAATTTTTAAATTATGAAATTTATTAAATTATTAAATTACTAAGAGTAAAATGGGTAATGATAACTTTATATTTGAAACACATTTTAACATTCAATATGCCTTAATTGTAATTTATTAGGTTATATGTTTGTTTAAACATGGTTAAAACATGTTTACTGTAGTGGTAACCATGGAAATCTACAAATACTATAGTTGAACTACGGTCACTTTAGTAAAACCATGGTTCATTTTCATAAGGGACTGCCAGTGACAGGCTGTTGCATGCATAAAATGCAACCTTTTTATTTTGACAGTGTATGATTTATATTAACATTACAGAATAGAACATGATCAATATTATCTTTCAACATTCAATTTAAATAAATGTAATTGAACAAACTATGTAGGCTACAATTTAAATTTGTTTATTATAAATTTATATAACTCAAACATACAGTATATGTTTTTTTTTTCCTGTCCCCTGATAAGCATTGTTCTGGGCTGCCATTCCCAAAAGCATCAATGCTTTCTTATGATATTTTGGGAAACGCAGCCCTGTTTGAATGAACTGTCAGAAGTGAGTAAACGCTCTCCGTGATTGATTGATTCTGTCTTGCAACATCTGCATGTGTTCAGATGAGCAGGAAAATAGTCCTATCCTACACAATTATTCACTAACATGGGTTATTCGTCCAAGTCAATGCATATTGTACGCATTAATTTTTTATTAAATAAACAAAATCACTGGTTTTTTTTGTTTGAGTATCGATACTTTCAATACTCGTGTCAGTATCGATATATCGATAATTCGGGATTGATACGCCCATCCCTAGCAGAGAGTTAAGGGTTCAAAGCTTGGTACCAGCAGGGATTGTAGGTAGAGGAGTGAATGACCAGCGCTCTCTTCCATCCTCAATACCACGACAGAGATTGTGGTATTGAGGTTCTTCCTTGAGCAAGAACCGAACCCTCAACTGCTCCCCGGGCGCCGCAGCAAAAAAATGGCTTCCCACTGCTCTGGGTGTGTATGTGTGTATGTGTGTTTGTTCACTACTCACTGCTGTGTGTCAAAACATCCTGTACGTTTCAGAACTCAAAATCGTCTCATTAGTAAATTAGTAAGATGCTAAAAACAGCTTATATTGAGGGCAGTCTGGCAAAACGACAGTTTGTGGAATGTCAAGCCACCTTTATTTATATAGCGCTTTTAACTCTTTCCCTTCCATATTTTTTTTTAAAAGTTGCCAGCCACCGCCAGCGATTTTGATGATTTTCATTCAAATTTGATGGCCTCCATTATTTTTTGCTGTATGAATATTTGAATATGCAATACACCAAAATAAAGATCAGAGCCTCAACTTTTAAACACAATAAAAATCAGTTTTATTCTAGCTTAAAGCATTCTTTTTTTATCAACACTTGAATCTAGGTAGGTTTCATAAAAAATTCATAATTTTGAGCAAAAAGGTGAGAAAATCACATTTTTATCAAAAACTACATCTGGATAATTTTCAGTACGATTATCAAAGCATAAATCCAGTAAATCGCTTCCATCAACACCTCCAAAGCTTGCACAAACATATACCACTTCCTGGATCAACATTTTACTCTGTAAAATTATGCAGTTTTCATTTATATGCTGTCTATTGCTGATGATCGCATTGTTTTTCATATGCATCTGTTTACATAGGAGATCACTCGTTTCTCCTCCTGTTCACATGTGTTTTTGTTTGGGAGGTTTTGTACTCATTCAGATGATGTGTAATAACGCCCCCGAGTGTATAACAGTGAAAACACGGAAAGCCCTAAAAACTCGTCTTTGGCGGAGAAGCATTTTCTTGTAAAGGACGAGATAACTCATCAATGGCGGGGAAAGAGCAATACAGATTGTGTCAAAGCAGCTTTACCGTATCAAATAGGAAAATAGTGTGTCAATAATAAAACGACAATAGTAAACACTCAATTTTAAATTAAAGGCAGTTCATCATTGAATTCAGTGATGTCATTGTCCAGCTCAGTTCAGTTTAAATAGTATCTGTGCAATCAAGTCGACGATATCGCTGGAAATTAAGTGTCCTCAACTAAGTAAGCCAGAGGCAACAGCGGCAAGGAACCCCACTGGTGACAGAAAAAAAAACCTTGGGAGAAACCAGGCTTAGTCGAGGGGCCAGTTCTCCTCCGGCCAGATGAACCAGCAGGTTGTTCCATGCTGCAGCAACGTCAGATTGTGCAGAGGAATCATCTGGTTCCCGTGGTCTTGTCCCGATGGCCGTCTAGGACAGGGGTTTTTAACCTTTTAGGACATGCGCCCCCCCAAGTTTGTCTAATTTCACTCGTGTCTAGTTGTCCTGACATTTAGGGCTGTAAAGGTCATCTCTAGGTGCTGATCCACCATCTGGGCTGGATACGTACTGGATCCGGGTGACTGCAGTGACCATCTGATCTGGATACAGACTGGATCTGGTGGCTACGGTGACCTCTGAATAAATGTACCACTCTATGATGTAATAGTGTGGCTAAACACCACCTCCACATCACTGCCTGTTTAGCCCCACCCACTGATATGACACTGTGGAAAAACACAAAAAAAACCTTTGTTCACTTCATTTTTGGGCCGATTTGTTTACAAACAAGGCACAATTTGGCGCAATATTTTCAGAAAGATTGAAACTAAAAGACGATGCTGTGCGACTATATTGGATACAACAGTAATGTCGCAACACACAAGAGTGAGTAAGTGTTTTCATTGCGTGGTCACTATTGCTTTATCTGTTTTTACAGATCGTTTGATATGTACTGAGTATTTAGGCGTTTTTGACCTAAATCACAGCAGTGTCCATCTGTGAAGGATGTAGACTGTGAAACATACAAAACTATTAGCCAATCATAGCAGTGGACGCGTTTACTTCGAGTCTACAATCCGTCACGCCTATGCAATCAGAGCGTTCTGATGAGGGGGTTAAAAACAGGACAGCACTTCTAAAATTTTTTTAATGTAAAAATCTTGATAACATTACATGTGGACCTCAGAGAACAGTACAAAACTAGATTGAAAAGTTTGTAGACAAACTTTAAGTTGGCTTGAAAAAGCCTAGCTATAAAGTTTGAAAAGCTTGCAGTGAAAGTTTTCAGTTTGAAGTAGTTTGAAAGTTAAAATAGTTTTAAAGATTAAAGTTTGAATGTTTTCAAGGCAATACAGTCTATCAGAAAAATACAGATATGTATAAAACATAACTCTAGACCCTCTAACTCTAGCACTCTCTATTCTAATTCTATTCTTTAAAAAAACTTTTCCCTTTTAGACTTGCACTCTATTCATTTGCTGCTTGTTTTCTTTATAAAGGATAAAAGTGTCTGCTAAATGACTAAATGTAAATGTAAATATAAAACATATTGCTAGGTTACTTGGGGTGGTTGCTAGGCTGTTTCTAGCATGACTAGCATGTTGCTAACATGTTTTTAGAATGATTAACATGTTACTATCATGTTTATAGCATGGTTAGCATGTTTCTAGCAAGATTAGCATGTTGCTAGCACAATTAGCATGTTACTAGCAATGTTGCTGGCATGATTAGCATGTTACTAGCTTGTTTCTAACATGGTTATGTTGCTAGCATGATTAGCAAGTTACAAGCATGTTTATAGCATAATTAGCAAGTTACTAACATGTTGCTAGCATGATTATAACATGATTATCATGTTACTGCGATATTGTTAGCATGATTAACAAGTTACTAAAATTTTGTTAGCATTATTCTAGCATGATTAACATGTTACTAAAATGGTGTTAGCATTTTGCTAGCATGATTAGCATGTAACTACCATGTTGTTAACATGATTACCAAGTTACAAGCATGTTGTTAACATGATTAGCAAGTCACTAACATGTTGTTAGCATGATTAGCTAGTTACTAGCATTTTGTTAGCATGTTTCTATGCTAATCCAGCTAAAAACAATTGATTCAGTAAAAAAAAAAAAACACTTTAAAACCAGCTTGGTAAACCAGCCAAAGCAGTCAATCAGCTTAGGCTGGTTTTAGCTGTTTTTTTTTTCAGTAGGGAGTTGTTACGCTATAGACAGCTAAAAATAGACCGCTTAAATCAGTAGCGAACCGTGACTCTTGAGCCTTAACTTTAAACTCATTGACAACACTTGCTCATTCTTGAAGTTAAAGGGGTCATATGATGTTGCTAAAAAGAACATTATTTTATTATTTGCATCTTCCACTATGACGTGAATAATAGCTAGTTAGTTTACCAGCGTATATATTTTTGTTTCGGAGAGATTCCCACAGCGGGCGGAACTTGTCATAAAATTAGTGATAACAAGGCCCGCCCATTTAGAGTAAAGATATGATTGGTCAATTTTTCTGTCTGTCGAAATTACTCCCCCATTGATTTCCTATTGCTTGGCCCTCTGTAATTTCATAGCTGGACCGCCAATCACAGAGCAGCAAACGCTAGGCGGAAACATTAAATTATGGAGAAAATGGGTGGTGTTCATAAGTCCATTCACTGAATATGCAGATTTGAAGTTTTTTTTGTTTGTTTGTTTTCACAGAAGTTGTATTTTATTTAGATGATGTTTGTCAAATTATGAATTGCTTAAATAATATTAGTAATACTTATTTTTATATTAAAAATATTATATTTTAAAACATTTATTTAAAAATTGTAAAAAAAAATTTTTACAATAAGAGGGCCCTGACGGTACCCCACTGGCTTAAATACACCATAAGTCTTATTGTATGAAAGTCTATGGGATTTTAGGTTGTTTTGATAGTCTGATTTACGAAAACCGTAAGCCGGATCAGTTAGAAAAGATATAGCAACCCGAGTCAGACCAGTCTGAAGGTCTGGGCCGAGATTGGTGGTTGTAGCTTTAAAAGTCTAGGAGGAGACATTTTAAAATTTGGGCTCAGAAGAAGAAGACAAGCCAACTTAATAATAAAAAGGCAATGTATGACCCCTTTAAAGCCGTTGACAAGTGTGAGATAAATTGTGTAAATCAAATGTGTGAACCCCTTCAGCCTTTACTTCTCTGAAAACCTTCTGATTTGATTTCCATGAAAAACAACATTTTGCATATACCTATATGAGTGTTGTTGTTTTTTTTCTTCAGAAAATGAGTTAGTGATTAGAAATGCAAATATGGGTGCTTAGGCAAATAGAACTAAACACTAATTACAGAAAAGCACTAAACATTCATTCTGCATGTTGTAGGTTCCAAGTTGAAGCAAAATAAAAACCATCTGAAAAAATAAATAAATCTAATAAATCATCTATTATGACATTGCGTTTTAATAAATACATTATGCATAATTATACATTGATAATTTGAGCAAGTAAATGGACAGTTTTAATTGTCTCTTACCAGTTTTCACTGCTTGAACTAGTGGACTTCCTGTAGAAAAATCAAAGTCACATAGGTTGATTTACAGTAAACCATTACCACATTAAAAAAACAAAAAAAACATGCTATAACATTTATACTACATAAATTAGACATTAGATTTATGCACTACAGTAAGAGAAACTGGTACACTATTTACTTTTTTTTTCAACTGCTTCTTCTTGAACTGTGAAAATCCCTGTAGAAAAAAAGGGTTGCACTGTGTTTCACAGATTGACAGACTTATACTCCGATAGCACACACAAAACTACTCAAGTTAGACACATTTACATGTGGCTTTACCCAGTAAGAGAAACAGGTACTTACATTTCTAAGGGAGAAAAACAGAAAGACTAATAAAGGAATATGTCTAATAAATATGACAATCTTTATATCCATTGTTTTTGATGCCATTTATGGTTTATGATTAAACATTTTTTTGGGGAAAAAAATCACTGTAGCATACATTCAGTCAAAGAAACGTTTAGGGCAAATGACGTGATGACGCGCTAGAATAAAACAATAGATTTCTACGGATGCTTCCACATAGACCGCAAACATTCGCGCACCAAAAATGCGAATGTTTTTTTTTCGAACCAGTCCGACAAATCTTTTCAGTTTCACAAAGCGAAAACACGGGCCGTCCAATAAGATTTGAGCTAGGATCACATGACCTGGAGGAGCTGCTGTAGCACATATAGGCCAGAGTGGTGGCGTTTTCGAAAACCAGTGTAAACAAACACAGAAGAAGAGTATCCCGGATAAGAGAAGAGAGTGGATGCTGAGTTCTTGTTATCGTTGGTACTTGAGAACAGATTTATTCTCACATGTCCTTCATACAGAATAACATTTTTATTAATTGTTCACTGGATTATGTGATCTGTAGAGCACCGTCCGTTTTCTTCCATGTGCGCGAGTGTTATGAGGCAGAGCGCGTTTTATATTATATATAATATATATTTTCTGTATGTGTTTTGTATGCAGCTCATGGAATTTTTTATAGCAATAAAGGATGTTTATGACAAATATTAGCAGTGTAGGTTTATTAAACATACAAAGAGTGCATGTGCCTGCTTATTAATCAAAATCAACTATAGATCACAATTGGAAGTTATTACAAGCACTCGTTTAACCTCATAACCCACACGTGTTTAGGCGTGTCTGTGCCTAATTTAATTAATTCATTCATTCATTTTAATTCATTAATTTAATTACATTTGTTTAATAAAAATATGCAATCAACTATCATAAACTATATACTGTATAATTTCATCCATGTTCTGAGCTTGATTTTGAAATCAATAGGCCAGAGAGGAAAGGGTTAACATAAATGCTGAAGGACCGGCCATTTAAACATGTACAAAGTGAACAGCAGTACTTACGTTTCATCGCCACTGTTGCCAACTCTCGCGAGACAAATAAGCAACCGCAGCTTCAAAAATAAGCCCAAAACAAGCCCAATATTTTTTGATAATTTATTATCATCAATATTATTTATCAATTATTTATTACCAATAAATGAGCCTGCAACATATTAAACTGAAACTACCCTTTTATCTGAAAAGCTATTAAGTTAGTTTACAAAAATCAGCAAACTGCAACAAAGCAGGAATAAAACTCATCTCCAATCACCTGTGAGCAGAATAGGATTGGAGAGATGGAAAAGGAGAAAAACACAAGAGCTTCAAAGGGGAGCTTGTAACATAGCCACATATTTATAGCCTACTAAAATATTGGCTACTCGAACCAAATCTACTCTTCGTATTAGTATAGGCCTACTTATTATTATTATTTTTTTTTTACAGCCCGTGATAATTAATACATTACAAAAACATTGTAAAAATTAAAAATTAGGCTAAAAGAAAGTCATCCCACTCCTCTACGTCTACTTCCATCATTGCTTGGATTACAGCGTCACGCGGCTTATTTTTTGTCAAATCAATGCATTGGAGAATACAGTGAACATAAATTAAAAGAAACGAAGGTTTTCCTAACAAGCAACCATATTTTTTCAAATAAGCCCAAAAAACGACTGGGGATTAGTTATAGTTATCGATAGCGTCCATTTTCAAAGAAATATCGATTCTAATTCGCATTGAAACGCCATGTATTTCCCATAAAATAGTCTCTTCCGAGCAAAATGAGCCCTCCCCCGTCTCTCTCCTTCAATCACAGGCGATGTTATAACCCAGAACAGAGAGGGAGTCGCTGACAGGCTTAGCGTGGTGCCATTCTCCGCACCTCAGTTTTTGACTGTTTCAAGCCAGCCAATGCCTAGCCAGCAAAGTTTTGATGGATGGAAGTGTTAGCCAACCACAAGGACGTTTACAGTGATTGACAGTTTGCGTAGTTTACGTAAGCAGGTTTGAAGAATACCCGTGCTCAAAGTTAGTGTGTGTTCGTGCGCTCTCGTCTGTACCCACGCTGTGTATACAGAACGGCGTCGCTGCGCTACACGGAGTATTTATCGGCGAATGTTTAGGGCAAAGTCAACAATATTTTGTTATCATGATATTGTGTTGCACTGTAGCATAAATTTAGACAAAGTAATTGTGTGAACTTTTAGGGGAAGTTTGAAAACACTATGTTATCATGGTATACAAAATCTGAATCACAAAATAATATTTATTTATTTATTTGTTTGTTTGTTATTCTCAAAGATTGACAGAAATTATTGTTTTCTAGAAAAAATAATTTGTGCGTAACATGAAAGTAAAGATGTTTTTCCTTATGAATTTTTTTTTTTCAATGCCAGTAATATCTAGGAATGTATCAATTCACTTAACTCACGATGCAATACGATTCATGATACTGATTTCACAATATGATTTTCTCACAATTTGTTTTCTTTACAAAATGAGATTTAAGACAAATTATAATTGAAAAGGTCTCCTTTTATTATTGCTTGGACAAAATGCTGAACATTTCTTTGTGAAATTGAAATATGCCAAATAATAAAACTAAATTGAAATTTTAAAACGAACCCCAAATCAAATAAATAAATACATAAATAAATGAATAAATAAATAACACAAATAAAATAAATCTGTTCATATAAACAAACTAAGGCTTTGTCTGTGCTCTTTCCATTTAAAATTACTGTATTTTAATCACAATCCAAAAAAGATGCTACATACATGCAACATGAGCAGTTTTTCATCTAAATTAGATTGTATAATCATATCATTTTACTCGTGGTGCATCATTACATCCCTAGTAATATCTGTTTCTAGAATCTTCATGTTCATACATAACATTAACATTTGGCATAATTCACATGTTCTGCCTGTAATTCTTTAATAATGTTGCAGCTCAGGGGGGCCAGTCGTGGCCTAATGGTTAGAGAGGCCAAGACTGGCCAAAGGTTACGGGTTCAAAGCTTGGTACCAGCAGGGATTGTAGGTAGAGGAGTGAATGACCAGCGCTCTCTTCCATCCTCAATATCACGACAGAGGTCGTGGTATTGAGGTTCTTCCTTGAGCAAGAACCGAACCCTCAACTGCTCCCTGGGCGCTGCAGCAAAAAATGGCTGCCCACTGCTCTCTGTGTGTGTGTGTGTCTGTGTGTTTGTTCACTACTCACTGCTGTGTGTGTGCACTTGGATGGGTTAGCACAAATTCCAAGTATGGGTTACATAGTTCAAAGTAATACTTTTTATTTAAAAAACTACATTTCAACAAAATAACATTATATACCACAGGACTGTCATTTGTATGCATTTATCATAAATTTTGTTAATATGTGAATTTCTGATGCTGCACTACATCAGAGAAAGCTGAAATTGCTGCGCGCGTGAATGCATGTGCATGTGTTTGTGTGTATCCAGCAAAATCATCAAATCCAGCAAGATCATCAAACAAATTTTAATATTACACAAAGATAATGCAAGTAAATACAAAAAGCAGTTTTTAAATGATGATTTCATTTTTTTAAGGGAAAAAAGCTGTCCAAACCTACCTGGCCCTATGTTCAAGTTCAAGTTCAAGTTTATTTCTAAAGCACATTTAAAAACAGCTAAAAGCCGACCAAAGTGCTGTACACTCTGTACAAATACAATAAGTAAAATATTAATAGCATAATGTCAAATACACATAACATGACTATAACGAAATCAATTAATAAACGCCAAAGTAAAAAGATGAGTTTTTAAACAAGATTTAAACACAGGTAGAGTGGAGACCATTCTAATATGAGATGGTAAGTTGTTCCAGAGAGTAGGACCAGTCACTTCAAACGTTCTATTTCCTCTCGTCTTTAGACGAGTGCGAGGGATCTGGAGGAGAAGTTTTTCCTCGGATCGTAATCGTCTTGTGGGGATGTAGGGATGAAGTAGGTTTGTAAGATAAGGCGGAGCTAAATTGTTCAATGATTTGTAGACAAATAGAAGAATTTTAAACTCAATTCTGTGCTGAACAGGCAGCCAATGCAGGGATCTCAGAATGGGTGTAAAATGATCAAATTTTTTACACCCCTTCAGAAATCTAGCTGCTGCATTTTGTACTACCTGTAAACGAGAAATTTGAGTTTTTGAAATGCCATAGTACAGCGAGTTACAGTAACCCAGCCGTGACATGATGAAGGCATGGATGGCAATCTCTTAGGAAACTACAGAAAGAAATGGTTTAATTTTAGAAAGGGACCGAAGGTAGAAGAAGCTGGAGCCTACGACAGAACTGATCTGTTTATCGAATTTTAAAGAATTATCAAACTCTACACCCAAATTTCGCACTGAAGGAGAAGTAAATGAATTTAGGTGCTTAAGATCAAATTGATTTTGATGCCTGGGGTCTGAGGAGTTAAAAACTATGACCTCCGTTTTATCTGTGTTTAAGAAAAGAAAATGTTTAGAAAGCCAGGATTTAACATCATCAAGACAAGCAGATAAAGTATTTACAGCACTTTCTTTTTTCCTAGTAACTGGTAAATATATTTGCATGTCATCGGCATAACAATGAAAAGAAACTCCATGCTTTCTAAACACAGAACCCAGAGGAAGTAAATATAGAGAAAAAAGAGTAGGAGCTAAAATCGAGCCCTGAGGAACACCACATGTTGAAAGACCCAGAGATGAAGTACAATTACCTATTTTAACCCTAAATCTTCTATTAGTTAAAAAGGATTTAAACCAACTTAGAACAGCACCTCCCAGGCCTACAAAAGATTCTAATCGAGAGATATGAATCTCGTGATCAACAGTATAAAAAGCTGAAGATAGGTCCAACATTACTAAAATGACGGAATCTCCTGAATCTGTAGCCATTAAAACGTCATTAAGAACTTTTATAAGAGCTGTTTCAGTACTGTGCAAAGATTTGAACCCAGACTGGAATGTCTCATAAATCTGATTATTTGTTAAAACGGACTGAAGCTCTAAACACAATTTTTTCCATCACCTTAGAAATAAACGGTAATACAGATATTGGCCAAAAATTGGATAAAACAGTAGTGTCAAGTGAAGGTTTTTTTTAGGATAGGAGAGACTGTGGCCATTTTCAGACTGTATGTGAAAAATTAATTGCCCCCTCCTGTTAAATCATGGAATAATTGTGATTAACCACATTATTTTAGAAAGCTGAGTTAAATTTCACTAGCCACACCATGTTGAATTTCATGTTGAATCAAGAAATCACTTAAATAGAACCTGTCTGACAAACCTGTCTGCATCAAGCATGCTTAAAGAGAAACACATCATGCCCATCGTATCACAAATGCTTGTAACAACCAGTTATTAGATTTAGGGGGCACTTAGTTTTTCATGTAGTGCCAGGCAGGTTTGGACAGCTTTTTTTCCCTTAATAAATGAAATCATTATTTTAAAACGGCGTTTTGTATTTACTCGTGTTATCTTTGTGTAATATAAAAATTTGTTTGATGATCTGAATCATTCAAGTGTGACAGATATGCAAATAATAATAATAATAAAAAAACAGGACTTTTTCACACCACTGTAATTAATGGTATTGTTTGTAGCCTGCTGTAAAAACTACTGTATATGCAAATTATTTATAAACATTTACTATGCTTAGCTGCTGCTCTTTGTGGCTGCCTTGCTTTGTACCAGCTGCCAAGTTGACCAGTTATAATTTGTGGTAATATTTTTACTGTAAAAACTACATCAAAAAAGTGTATTTATTTATTTATTGTAAGTTTTATTTATTTGTTTGTTTGTAATACTACTACTACTACTACTACTAATAATGATAATAATAATGACAAACAAACAAAACTTACAGTAAATACTACACATAAAAAGTAGTACTATAGTTACACAATGTTAACCACAAATTATATATTGTTTTGCTACACCAACCATAGTTTAACCATGGTGTTTCTAGTAAAACTGTGGTTATACAAATAGCAATCAATTTGCCAAAAATCATGGTTACTACACTTTTACTATGATAAAACCATGGTTAATTTTCATAAGGGAAGTTACTGTTACATGCTCTTAACTTGTTCAAGTGCATCACCTGATGGCGGAAGCCGTACAACACATTCACAAGTAGGTTAACCCTTATCAGAAATTCATTAATCGTAATGGTCCTTAATGATCCTTGAGGCTTTGCGCTGTGTGTTTTGACAGATTATTTTGCATGCATTTCACTCAAAGAGCTTTATTGCCAAGTATGTTTGCACATACAAGGAATTTGTTATAGTGTCACAAGCTTCCAGTACACGGAGACAACAACAACTAATAAAAATAAGATGTGAATAAAATACACATGCATAAATATAAACCACAAAAAAAATAAATAATTGTATGTACAGGTGTGCTATAGATAGAATAGGAATAGAATAAAATAAAGTTGTAGATTCTGTGCTCTGTAACGCTGACCAGATGGCAAAAGTTCAAAAAGGAGATGACTTGGATGTGATGGATCCAGAGTGATTTTCTGAGCCCTTTTCCTCACTCTGGATGTATACAGTTTTTAAGTAAGTAATTCAGTAATTAAGACTTTTTATTTATTCATTTATTTGTTTAATTTAACCCTTTAGGCGCCAGGTTTTTTTTGGAAAAATGCTGGATTTTGACATCAAGATTTCAAAAGCTTGTGGCTTCACTGGGAGAAGTGCGATTATTAGACGACCGATCGTCATTTCCAAAAGGCAAATATTCCCCTTCAGAATCAGAATCGGGCGAATAACATTTGCAAAACATCCTCATGGTACAACTTTTTATTAGCCATTTGGCGATTTTCTCTCACAAATCTCACAGCTTACCCGCACGCTATGAACTGAACTGCTTCCGCATCAATGACACGAAAGCTCACTTGCTCTGCTCTTTCCTCAAACACTTTGAATAGGAACATGATGTCATTTTGGTCTAGAATCGAAGTACTACATGTCTGCCATCTAGTGGTAGGGAATACAAATGAGATATTACACCATATTAGGAACTACAGTCTATTTGATTAAGTATGACGTCTTGTCGCAATTTTGCGACTTTGGCGCTAAGAGGGTTAATTGATAAAAATACAGTAACAAATATTCCCTATCTGTCGGTCACTACGAGTTATGTCGTGATGACATTAGGGTTCTAACTTAAGAGCCCAATCATCTCTGAGTTTAAGAGAAAACGCCAATGAGAATTGGCTAGTGGATTTTGCATGCTGAGCCACTCCCTGTGCACACGGGTATATAAGGCGACAGCGTGCATCCACTCATTAGATTTTTGCTTTGAAGCCAAGTAGTTGATGTCACGCACTCACTACAAAGTCAATTATCTTTGTGTTTAAGAGGAGCTGTTCCTGGTTGGTGTTACGGCGCGTTACAGAGGTTGTCCCTGTCTGCAGCGATTCCCCTGGACACTTCAGCTAAAAGAGCAGTTTCCTAAAAGAGCAAATCATGGACGATTTGTGTCTTTTTCAAGATGCCGTTTCGTCCGTGTCCATCTGGATGTGGTCGTTTCCTGTCCTCTGTCGATGGCCACGATCGCTGTCTTCAGTGTCTAGGCAATTCAGCACACTGAAGCGGCGCTTGTGGATGAGTCATGCATCTATTGTGGGCGTATGACCATGGCATCGCTGCGATCGCATCTCTCTCTCCTCAAGGGGAGTGGAGCAGACTCCTCTGTCACTACCCGTCCTGGTTTCTCTGCCACGAGCAGAGGACCGCCGGTTAGTCCTCTGGGAGATTTGAGGGTTAGAGTGAGAGCTTCTCCGCCGGGCCACGCCCCATGGACCTTTCACTCCTCCCGCAGCGCATGTCCTGTGCGGCTGCCGAGTGAATCTGTCACCACCTATTCAGCCCCTGGTCGGACCTTGCTTTTCTACGGGCTGGGGTGCCTTTAGAACAAGTATCCCGGCATGTCGTTGTCATGACAGATGCCTCCAATACGGGCTGGGGCACTATGTGCAATGGGCAGGCAGCCTCGGGGTCCTGGACAGGACCTCGACTGCTTTGGCACATCAACTGCCTGGAGTTGTTGGCAGTGCATCTAGCCTTGCGGCAGTTTCAACCGCTGCTGCTGGACAAGCACGTGTTGGTCCGCACGGACAACACTGCGGCTGTTTCGTACATCAACCGACAGGGTGGTTTACGATCACGTCGCATGTCACAACTCGCCCGCCATCTCCTCCTCTGGAGTCAGACGCAGCTCAAGTTGCTGCGCGCTGTACACATTCCGGGGGAGCTCAATCGTGCGGCCGACGCGCTCTCACGACAGCTCACTTTCCCCGGGGAATGGCGACTCCATCCCAGGATGGTCCAGCTGATCTGGAGTCGATTCGGGGAAGCTCAGGTGGACCTGTTTGCTTCCCACGAGTCATCCCACTACCAGTTGTACTATTCCCTGACCCAGGCCCCCCTGGGCACGAATGCACTGGCACACAGCTGGCCCCAGGCTCTACGTAAGTATGCGTTTCCCCCAGTGAGCCTGCTTGCACAGACACTGTGCAAGGTCAGGGAGGATGAGGAACAGGTACTGTTGGTTGCGCCTTACTGGCCCACCCGGACCTGGTTTTTGGAACTCATGCTCCTCGTGACAGCCCCTCCCTGGCGCATCCCCCTGAGGAAGGACTTTCTTTCTCAGGGGCTGGGCACCATATGGCACCCGCGTCCAGATCTCTGGAACCTCCATGTGTGGCTCCTGGATGGGACGTGACAGACCTAAGTGATCTGCCACCAGCGGTGGTAGACACTATCACTCAGGCTAGAGCTCCCTCTATGAAGCAGGCCTATGCTTTGAAGTGGAGTCTGTTCATGAATTGGTGTTCTTCTCACCCAGAAGAACCCCGGAGATGCTCGATTAGAGAGATTAGAGGCTGTCACCCTCCACCTTGAAAGTGTATGTTGCTGCTATCGCAGCACATCACGATGCAGTGGACGGCTGGTCCCTGGGGAAACATGACCTGATCGTTAGATTCCTGAGGGGTGCCAGAAGGTTAAATCCTCCTAGGAAACCCCTGATACCCTCCTGGGATCTCTCTGTTGTCCTGGCTGGACTTCAGAGAGGTCCCTTTGACCTCCTGTCTCTTAAGACAGCGCTCCTGATCATGTCTTGTGTTCGGGCTGGCCTACTCTCACGTTGTCCTCAGACCCCGGCCTGGATACGTGCCCAAGGTTCCCACTACTCCCTTTCGAGATCAGGTGGTGAACCTGCAAGCGCTGCCCCGGAGGTGGCAGATCCAGCCTTGGCATAGCTGTGTCCCGTAAGAGCATTATGCATATACGTGAACCGCACCCAGAACTTCAGAAGCTCTGAGCAGCTCCTTGTCTGCTTTGGAGGTCAGCAGAAAGGGAAGGCTGTCTCCAAGCAGAGGTTGGCCCACTGGATAGTGGATGCCATCGCTTTGGCGTACCAATCCCAAGGCGAGCCGTGCCCCCTGGGGGTGAGAGCCCACTCCACTCGGAGTGTTGCCTCCTCCTGGGCGCTGGCACCTTCCCGTGTGTTGGGTAACAGGTAATTGGCGGGAAGAGCTGGCTCGGTGTTACGCTTGCTGCCCCCTGACAAGGGGATGCAAGCGCCCAGTAGAGTTCCCCAGTTGGCGAATCCTGGCCGAGCATCCTCCAGCACCCCCGGCAGTCAGACTTGGCGGAACAGTCTGACGCCAGGCTCAGTACTGGTGTTAGCATGCCCGGAGTACCGGTCAGCCCCTTTACTGGGCTAGGTGTCCATATGGCTTGATTACTTATGGGTAATCCCATATGTGTATTCTTCCACGGTAAGGTTTCCCTCTCGGTAGGCCCATGTCTTCCCTTGACAGAACTGCTCCGTCAGTCTCTTCTGGCAGTTGTTCCATCCCTACTCTAAGGTAGGACCTGCCTCAGAGACCCATTCCATATGTAGTACTGCCTCCTGGGTCAGTCCATATCAGTATCGCCACATGTCACCTCCCTACGGGTAAGATGTGGTTCCTGTAGTGACATTTTCCTGAAGGCTCACTTCCCCATCGTTCTGCCAGGCTGAAGGAACAAATAGGGAAGATTTAAAGCAATCTTTCACTGGAGGTTGAAAGCCCTTCCAAAAACTTTTTTGTGGACGGAACAGCAGCATGGCCTTCTCCAGCTGCGATGTACTCACTGTGGTCCCCTGCAGTACCAAGGTCAGTGAATTTGCGCTTCGGCTTTTGGAAGGTTACGACCTTAGCGTAGCTTTTGTCTTGACACATTACGGCTTGTCAACATTTGCAGCACCACAGGGTTGTGTTCAGGTTTTGGTGTTTTCCATAGACCCCTAATGTCGTCACGACATAACTCGTAGTGACCGACAGATAGGGAACGTCTCGGTTACGTACTTAACCCTCGTTCCCTGATGGAGGGAATGGAGACATTATGTCCCCATGCTGCAACCTTGAACCACTCGCTGATGCTGGGACACGTTCTTAGCTACTCAGCGTAAAACCTGAATGAGTGGATGCATGCTGTCACCTTATATATCCGTATGCATGGGAAGTGTCTTAGCATGCAAATTCCACTAGCCAATTCTCATTGGTGTTTTCTCTTAAAGTCAGAGGTGATTGGGGCTCCCAAGTAAGACCCCTAATGTTGTCATGACATAACATCTCCGTTCCCTCCATCAGGGAACGAGGGTTACATACGCAACCGAGACGTTATAGACACAGTGACTCTACCATGACTGTATTTGTGCAAAACTTCTCTATTTTTTATAACATGACACACATACACACAAATATAATCATTACAATCCTTATTAAAAATTATAACGTGAATGGTACTTGCCAGTGTGAAAGTTGCCACCACAATGCTAGAGTGTTTTAACAGATTAACTGATGCTGCAGTGTAATAATTGAGGCTTTGTTCTATTCGCTAACCTTATTGTGGGCTAAGGCATGCTGTCACTAGTAATAATGATGTGTGCCTTAGCAAAATCTACAAGTACAGACCAAAGAACGCAGCAGTATTTCAAACAGGAAAGGACCTAACCTTCACCAGAGCACCTTTCTTCAAAGGGCCAGCTCATGGATTCCTCACGGATCACATGTTTCATATAGGCCTCTTGTGAATATCAGCCTTTCAAAACACAGGAAGATGTGTCATTTTAATCTCAAACCAATGATGTGGCAATCAGATGAAACATTTCCTATTTTGTCAGGTGGGGGTTTTGATATATGTCATATGTCAAAGAGTTCCATTTGGCTGCTCTTGCAAATTCATGGTTAAAAACGGGTTATTTAGCATTTTTTCTTGAATGTGTGAATTTGTTTGTTGAAGAAGATCAAAATGTTCCAGTGTATTCTTTGGTGATGAGACAGACTTGCCCTTTATAAAGTCAGAGCCCATCCACCAGAAGAGTTGAATTTGATTTCCACTTGACCATCACAGTGATTTTCAGGGTAAATTTTCTGACAAAGCTTTGAAGAAGAAAAAAAAACAATTCTCATCCTATTCTTGCTAGACAAAATTGAGCTATACTATCATCATTAATGTAATAGCACTATACTCTACATGTAACAGTTAAGTTAATACTTCATTGTTAAATGCTGTGACAAAAAAAAATAAAAAAAGCTGTGACAAAATTGAGATTTAAATTATGTAAAACATCCACATGTCCATGGTTCTCAGAGTTATAAAAGAGCAGCCTCTGAGCAATAATCTTCCTCTGTGGAATCTCAGATCCAGCAATATGACGCCTTCGTCTGCATGAGTACATAAAAAAAAATATATATATATATATATATATCAAAAGCTTGGTGGTGTAATGTTTAGTCTGCTATTTTCCTCCTTTATTTTACTCTCCACACATTTTTCATGCTGCCCTCTCCTCGTTTTCTCTCTCTCTCTGTCTTTCCCTTGAGAGGTCATTGAGCTGAAGGTTAACACTTGATTCGATTCCACACCTATAAAACGCTCACTGACACTGAAAAATATTTGCTGTCAACATCTATCATATGATGCTTGTGTTGTTGACAGTACAGAGAGTGCAGTACGGTACTGTACTGAAAATGTCTGCAGAAGAATATCCTCCATGCAATATTACAGAAAAACCACTTCCAGTATAGCAGATTTCAGATTTGATCAAAGCTGAGATTTTGTATGCTGAGATCCCCAAATCTAAACACCAAATGAAGGCCCCGACCGACAGATAGGGAACGTCTCGGTTACGTACTTAACCCTCGTTCCCTGATGGAGGGAATGGAGACATTATGTCCCCATGCCGCAACCTTGAACCATTCTCTGTTGCCGGGACGCGTTCTCGGCTCCTCAGCGTAAAACCTAATGAGTGGATGCATGCTGTCGCCTTATATACCCGTGTGCACGGGGAGTGGCTCAGCATGCAAAATCCACTAGCCAATTCTCATTGGCGTTTTCTCTTAAACTCAGAGATGATTGGGCTCCCAGGTTAGACCCCTAATGTCGTCACGACATAATGTCTCCGTTCCCTCCATTATGGAAAGAGGGTTACGTACGTAAGGCCTGGGACACACTAGACGATTTTCAAATCTTAAACAATTTTAAAACCATGGGAGACCACAGACATGAAGACAGTTCAACCGATTTTTAGCCTTATAATCCTCTGAACGCACACACTAGACGATTCGACCAGACCACACACTTGTAGATTGTAGGAACGATTTCACAGTGACACGTGATCTCACGGACACTCGCGAGATCAAATGTGACTAGAGAAGAAAACAAATAGAGGACAATCAACATTGTCAGCTGGCTCTCCTGGTGCACGTTCTGTTTCACAGTGAAAAGCAAAGTATAAAAAAGAATATGGGTGATGTTCTCTGCTTTCATGGCATGTTTGTGGCAATGTTTGTCTCATTGGCTATCGCGGGTATCACGTCAGAGGCAGCCCGATCAAGATTTGAGTTTGGGGACGCTCCGTCTCGATCGGGAGCAGATAAATAATCGTAATGACACCACACAATAGAGGATTTTTTGGACAAAAATCGTATGTGACAAGCCACGAATCGGGACCCCTTTTTAGCCTCAGTCCGCCCCTCGTCCCACTTCAGGTCCTGAGAGATAGTGGTGCCCAGAAATCTGAGTGACTCCACTGCAGCCACGGTGCTGTCCATGATGGTGAGTGGGAGGAGTGATGGGGGGTTTCTCCTGAAGTCCACGATCATCTCCACTGTTTTGAGCTTGTTAAGCTCCAGTTTGTTAAGACTGCACCAGACAGCCAGCTCTTTAACCTCCTGTCTGTAAGCAGACTCGTCTCCGTCCTTGATGAGGCCGATGACTGTAGTGTCGTCTGTGAACTTCAGAAGCTTGACAGAGGGGTCCTTTGAAGTGCAGTCATTCGTGTAGAGGGAGAAGAGCAGTGGGGAGAGAACACAACCCTGAGGGGCATCAGTGCTGATGGTGATAGTCCTGGATGTGAGTTTGGCCAGCCTCACTAGCTGCTGCCTGACTGTCAGCACTGACAGATGGAGGTGGGCACAGAGAGCTGTGTGAGTTTGTCTGAGAGAAGGTCAGGCATGATGGTATTGAAGGCCGAACTGAAGTCCATAAATAGGATCCTTGCGTAATTCCTAGGTCTGTCGAGGTGTTGCAGGATGTAATGCAGTCCCATGCTGACTGCGTCATCCACAGACCTGTTTGCTCTGTAGGCAAACTGGAGAGGATCCAGCAAGGGTCCAGTGATGTCCTTCAGGTAGGCCAGGACCAGTCGCTCAAATGACTTCATGACCACAGACGTGAGAGCGACAGGTCTGTAGTCATTTCCAGTGATGTCCTTCCGGTAGGCCAGGACCAGTCACTCAAATGACTTCATGACCACAGACGTGAGAGTGACAGGTCTGTAGTCATTAAGTCCAGTGATTTTGGGCTTTTTGGGGAACGGAATAATGGTGAAGCGTTTGAAGCAGCAGGGAACTTCATACAGCTCCAGAGATCTGTTGAAGATCTGTGTGAAGATGGGGGCCAGCTGGTCAGCACAGGATCCATTGCAGAATTGATGTCATATGGCTTGTTCAATGAATCGCTGGCCGACTCAGTGATCAGCCGTAAAACAGTGATTCTGTCCAAATTCCCTTTAAAATCTTAAATGATTCCCTTTGAGCTAAATTGACCTGTTTCCCTTACAGCAGTAAAACACATTCAGATCGTCAGCCAGTTGTTGATTCACCACAGACTGTGGGGGTGGTGTCTTGTACATGGTGATGTTCCTCAGACCAGTCCATACTGACGCCGGATCGTTGGCTGAAAGCTCTTTTCTCAGCTCTTCAGAGCAGGTTTTTTTAGCCACTCTTTCACACTGAGCGAAAAAAAAAAGTGCGAAAAAGCGAAACGAATATCGGACATGATGACGCGCTGGAATAAAACAATAGATTTCTACGGATGCTTCCACATAGACCGTGAACATTCGCGCACCGAAAATGCAAATGTTTTTTTTTTCGAACCAGTCCGACAAATCTTTTCAGTTTCACAAAGCGAAAACATGGGCCGTCCAATAAGATTTGAGCTAGGATCACATGACCTGGAGGAGCTGCTGTAGCACAAATAGGCAAGAGTGGTGGCGTTTTCGAAAACCAGTGTAAACAAACACAGAAGAAGAGTATCCCGGATAAGAGAAGAGAGTGGATGCTGAGTTCTTGTTATCGTTGGTACTTGAGAACAGATTTATTCTCACATGTTCTTCATACAGAATAACATTTCTATTAATTGTTCACTGAATTATGTGATCTGTAGAGCACCGTCCGTTTTCTTCCACGTGCGCGAGTGTTATGAGTCAGAGCGCATTAACTCTTTTTCTACACATGAAATATAAAAGCAAATAGACATATGATTATGACAATATATTTTCTGTATGTGTTTTGTATGCAGCTCGTGGTATTTTTATAGCAATAAAGGATGTTTATGACAAATATTACCAGTGTAGGGTTATTAAACATACAAAGAGTGCATGTGTCTGCTTATTAATCAAAATCAACTATAGATCACAATTGGAAGTTATTACAAGCACTCGTTTAACCAGGGCGCCGGCACGTTTCCCTTTTCTGTGTCTGTATGCGCGTTTGCACAACAAAGCTGTACCTCCGACTAGAATGTCCAACAAAACTTCTGAATAATCAAAAACCGGAAAAATATTGTCAGGGATGTTTTGCTTAATGTTAAGGAGTTCATTTCTGGTAAAACTTATAGAAGAATGACAAAACACAGAACAAACAAACAAAAACATCAGAAGAATTGTGGAGCTCAGCGTCGTGGCTGCCATTTGCGGCGCCATCTTGTTCGATCTTGTTGATAAACATGGTCGACGAATGATCTTGATCAAATGTTTTTGTAACAACATTTTTTTTACAAATATCAGTGGGATTTCTGATAAATGATACATAACAGTTAACCCTCTGGGGTCCGAGGGTGTTTTGGGGCCCTGGAGAAGTTTTGACATGCCCTGACATTTGTGCTTTTTTCAGTTGCTTATAAACATTTTAATGGCTAAAGACATGTGGCTAGACATGTCAAGCTTTCAAGCTTTCTTTAGATACAGTATATATCTCATGTCTCTTTGTCGAGTATTCGCTGAGTTTCAGTTCATTTTAATGATGCGTTTCTAAATTAATATTACGCAGACCAAGGCGGCAGACAGCACACCCGGTTTGTTTTCTTTATTTTATAAAAGCACAAAGTTTTGTTGTTATTATGTGTGTATACAAATACAAGTAGACCCTTTACAGATTTGATTGACGTATTGCTCTTATCTGTACGATTAAAACTGATGGAGTAATTTAATTTCCTTTAGGAGCTATCAAAAAAAATGCAGCAAAACACGCCGGCACGTTTGTCGACCCCAGAGGGTTAATTCTGACAAATTAATTCTGTTGGGATTTTTGGTCTTGAATGACAGTAGAATTGATAACATTCATTATAGCAAAATATTGTATGTTTCTTGATGTAGACTGTACTCTACAAGTTCGAAAATTCAACTTCAATATACACTAAATACTTTGACCTTACTTTCTTCTTTACTGTAGGAAATCATTTTTCTAAGAGACACCTGGGGAATTGTTTATAAAACATTGCATAAAGACCGCACATTTGAGATCATTTCTTAAATGTACATTAACACGTTTGTTTGCCTATATAATCTTTAGGAAATTGTGTGTAAACTTATTTGGCTTGCTGTGCACTGATGAGGGGCTCGATGAAGCAGCTTCAACTCAAGCTCTGATATACCCCCCCAGGGACTTGATATAGGATGATTACTACAGGGCAAGTTACCTAAGATGAAGGTGGAGATTGGTGAGGAGGAGGGATGCTGGAACAGCTGAGACTGGAGAGAGGTAAGCAACTGCTTTTACCTGCTTTTATTTTGGATACCCAAATACTTGAAGAATAATGGTGATACCCCCCAAAAGGAGTAAAAGTTCAACTATATAAAGGATGGTGGTGAGAGAGCTGTGTTTAATTGATATTATTGAGGTAAGTGATGAAGGAGGATATTGAGAGGAGGGAAAACTCAGGAAAAACCATATTGTGAGCTCTGTGGAAGATTTTGAAAGAAATCCAAGCTGTCCAGTAGGTTTGGAGTGTTCTGGGAAAAACGGCTTGTAAAATGGTATTGGTAGATAGGGTATGGAGGGGTATGAGGGGGTGGTCTAGAGGAATAAGAGTTCTCAATAAGGAGGAACTGGAGTTGGGTTGGAATCTGCATCCGGAGCCAATGTTCTGAATTTCTTAAAATAAAAACGAGATAAAGCATCAGCGATTTCATTTTGATGACCAGGAATATGTTCAGCTTTAATGACAAATTGGTGACAGGTGGAGATCCAAATTAGACGTCTTATGCCCGGTTCAGACTACACGATTTAAAAAAAAAAGAAAAATGCAAAATTGCATCCTCTGCTCTTTTGAAATCATCCATTGAAATGGGTTGAATGTTAACATGTTTTCTGACAGTTTTCATTTTCACTTTCATTGTATTTTGGGTCTCTTATCCTACATCAGTGCAACCTTTAAACATCTCCTTTCTTTTCTTTGCGAGGTGCAAAAGTAAATCCCTTAATTTCAAAATCCATGCAACAGCTTTTATTAACTTGCTCCATTTAGAATAGTTGTCACGCCCCTGGACTCATTGTGTTGTGGTTTCCCTCCCCAGGTGTGCCGTGTCTCAGTTAATTAGTCATTCCATGCACCTGTGTTCCCCTAATTGCCCAGTGTTTATTAGCCCCAGTCTGTGCTGTTTGTCTTTGTCTGAGATTGAATGTCAACCCCTGTGTTTCAAGCTGCCATGTGTTACTTCCTGGATATTCTGAATTAAAAGACTATTGTTGTTCGTGTACTCCTGTTCTCCGCGCCATAGGCTAAGTGTGACAATAGTAGTGTACAAGTTGACTTGCAGCATTGCATTGTTCATTTACAAGTGTGCTCATGATCAAAACATTCCTTTTAACTTCTGGATCATCATCATTCTCCTTACTGCATGCATGTACAGCCATGTCAAAACTTGGCCATTCTGTTTCTGGACGCTTGAGAAATTCTGGACCATTGAACCAGATACTTGAATTCAGGAGTGCATGTGCTTGAAGTCCACAAGACGCACAATCTGCAGGGTTTTGTTTTGTGCTGATGTGTCACCACTGTGTGATTTCTGTTAGTTCTCGTTGACTCTGTTGGTGACAAATGTCTTATATATTTTGCTCTTATTTCCAATGTATTTTAATATAGATGTGCTGTCCGTCTAGAAGATGGATTTGTCAAGCGGAATATGCATCTTTATTTTAAACATTCGTTCCATACGTGCAGCCAGTACTGCTGCAGTTAGTTCCATTCTGGGCACAGTGGTTTGTTTTAATGGTGCCACTCTAGACTTTCAAATTATAAAGGAAGTATAAATGTGATTCAGTGAATTTGTTATTCGCAGGTATGTGACACAGCCATAGCCACTTTCACACGCATCACTGAAGTGGTGTAGTTGTGCAGACCTGATGGGACCAAAATTCTTTGGTTTGATGCATCGGTCAATCTTGAGAGATTTAATGCAATCCAATCCCATCATCCATTCTTGCCACAACTGAACATAGTTCTCTGGAAGATTTTTGTCCCAACCATAAATAAACTTGCACAGTTCTTGCAAAATGTTTTTTTGCAATAAGAACAAATGGAAAGATGAATCCAAGTGGATCGTACATGGATGAGATGATTGAAATAATTCCTCTTCATGTACATGTTTGATCTTTTAAGTTTACTGAAAAGTTTAGTTTGTCTGTTTTGACACACCACTGTATGCCAAGAGTTTGTTCTACAGGCAGGCTGCCGGACTCAAGGTCCAGATACTTTATGCCTTCAGCCCTGTCTGTTTGTGAGATCGAGGTTAACACCATTCTACTATTACTGATCCATTTGTGCAGACGAAAGCCACCCATTGAGCAGGCCATTTTAAGCTCTTGGCATAATCTAACAGTATCTGCTTCAGTTGCCACAGATTTTAAACAATCGTCTACATAAAAGTGTTTTTTTTTTATTGTCTCAATGGTTTCAGATTAGAAAGAATCCTTGTGGTCCTCTGCTGTTTGCTTGAGGGCAAAGCAAGCACAACTTGGTGAAGATGTTGCCCCAAAGAGATGGACAGTCATTTGATATTCCTGCAAGTTTTGACTGATGTCACCATTTGGCCACCACAAGAAACACAAAAAACTGACGTGTTGCTCTGACACCCTAACTTGATGAAACATACTCCCTACATATGCCATGATTGCAATTGGCCTTTGACGAAAGCGTAAGAGAATGCCAATTAGGTTACTAGTAAGATTTGAACCTTGAATCAGTTTACAATTCAAAGATGTCCCCTGAAAGGATGCTGAGCAATCAAATACAACTCTCAATTTACCCTTTATGGGATGATGCACTCCATGATGTACCACACCTTTCCACTTTGAGGCTTAACCTCCTGTAGCGAATCAGCTCATTGGGGAAATATGAATAATTAATCATAACTAGTTATAATTAACTATAAATATTTAGATCCGCTGTAAGTATTTACTTGACCTCTCAGTGTGGGACTCTTTCAGCATATCCCTTTTTAATCATCCCCTCTAAGAAAGATGTGTATTCCTCATGATATTGTTCATTCTTTTTGAACCATCTTTTCAGGGAGATGACACGCTGTTGCACCTGTTGATAGTTGTTTGGCAAGACTACTTCATCTTCCTTGAAGGGTAGTGTTAAGTAGTAATGTCCATTTCTCAATTCCACACTCCTTTCCATAATAGACATGAATCGTTTATCTTCCACTGACATTTCAGTTTTTTCCTCAGATGCAAGTTCTGGAAAATTCAGATGATATTGCTTAATCAACAAATCATAAAGATTTGCAACAGAAATTTTATGGACGACAGTTTTTTTGAACCTAGAAGAGTACAAGGCTGGCTGTGCACAAAGGCTATTTCAAAAAAAAAAAAAAAAAGGTCAATTCCAACATTGCTATGACAATCTGGTGCTTCTGAATCAACGACTGTAAGTATGTTTTGTTATCAGTTTAACCTCCTGGGGTCGACAGTTCCGGCGGCGGAACTTTTTGCAGATTTGAATGTTGACAGCGAAAAGAACTAAAATGCTCCTTCATACTTGATCGTACATATAAGAGTAATACAGCATTTCAATCTGTAAAGGGTCTACTTTTATTTGTGTACTCTCATAATATCAACAAAATATTGTGCTTTTGCAAAATAAAGAAAATATATAGGGTGTGCTTTTAGCCGTCTCATTCTCCGCATATATCTGTTTGAAACGCGTCACTAAAATGAACTGAAACTCAGCGAATATTTGACACACACACATGAGAGATATATCTATAGAAAGCTTAACATGTCTACTTTTAAACGAAGTAAGTCATGACGAAAACAAATATTATGTGACAAAGTAATCAGTATGAAACCAACGCGATGTCAAGTCTTGGCCGTCGCCCTCATTATCGCTAATGCCAAAACACCCTCGGACCCCAGAGGGTTAAGTGCGGAGTTTAAATGCGGAGTTTTGCGCAACGCAGAGTAACACGTCGGGTGTGTGTGTGAGGGGAACAAGGTCACATCACAGGAGAGTGAACTGCCTGTCAGAAATCATAGCACATCAGCTGTCTTAACCGCGGCTTGTGTACTGCATCATCACTGTGTCTGTCACGCGACTCTGTTGCCCTTTCGGGCTTGAACTGATGGTAAAACTAACAACATTATTAACTGTAGCTCGCGATTATTATACATTTCTGACACGTGCTTGTGGTGTTCGGCCAATCACAATGCACTGGGTCAGCTGGCCAATCAGAGCAGACTGCGCTTGTCAAAGGAGGGGGCTTTGTTGAAAACGACGTGTTTGAGAGAGGCGGGGCATAGAGGACCTACAATAATGTACAGTATTTGAAAAATAATGTTTTTTGAACATTAAAGCATGTGAACATATTCTGTTATACCAAATACACAAAATAATGATCTTTAAAATAGCATAATATGACCCCTTTAAGTAGCGCCATTTATTGATTGCTGCTTGTGTGGTTATGTTTTCCCTTGAAACTGGTAACATGGCTTGTGTGTCCGCTTCAGGGAGTTTGGAGTATTCGTTGACTTCCATAATACTCACTTCCAAATCGAAGACCACATTACTGTTTAAATTTTTCTCTTGGCCCATGGTGTGCAGTAAGATTGTTGTATTTTTTCCTGTGATGTTTAACTGTCTACAAAATAATTCTGTGCAGAACGTTGCTGAGCTGCCAGGGTCTAGGAATGCATATGTGTGAATAACTTTGTTGGATTTTGAGACCTTTACTTTGACTGGTACGATATCAAGCGTACATTGCTTGTTCCCATCCTCAACCGAGTCATTTTCTAAAGACACCATAGCACTGCTTGATGTGTTTTTAGCCATGATACAGTAATTTTTTTGTACTTTTGTCTGTGTTCTTTTGAATATGCAAAATTGTTGGGTGCAACTGTGAGCATTCATTGCATGACAGTCGTTTTTTGCACATTTTACTCAAGTGGCCATTTGAGAGACATCCAAAGCAGATTAAATTTCTCACTATGAAATTCACTTTCTCATTGTTGGGCTTGTGCTTGAACATTTCACATGTCTCCAATGTATGGTCATTAGAACAAAATAGACAAGAACTTTCCAATGCCACATCCTTTGGCTTCTGTTTGTATCTGAATTTTGTTTCACATTTAGGTTCTGACATTAAGGCAACTGTGGTAGTAAAACTATTTCTACCACTACTGGATTTGCCAGATTCTCTTTGTTGTTTTGGATTTACTTTGGTTTCTGTTAAGTGCTGAATATCTCCGCAAGTTGGATCCAGCATGGCTCTCGCATGGCCTTCAGTGAATTCAAGTAAGTCCTTAAATTCAACTTTTTTGCACTTATCTTGAATTTTAAAGACAATTGCTCTCCACTGATCTCGTAACTTGAAGGGTAGTTTAGATTTGATTATTTTTAGATTTGATGGCATTTCCAGCTCATTTAGAAAGTATCTTGATGGTATTATAACAGCTTCGCAAAAAAAAAAAAAAAAAAAAATCCTCTGCATCTCGTAGTATCACAATACCTCCTCAGCCTTGATAGAAGACCGTTTCAGTACCTTGGCAATGTACGCTGCTGATATCTTAATGCTATTACCAAAGTTCCATTCTAACTGCCTTTTTGCTTCTTTGTAGGCCTTATTCGGATCCATGTGCAGAAAACCATTGACAATATTTTTGGGTTGTCCCCTTGTGTACTGCTGCAGGTAGTAAAGTCTATCATCCAGGTTTTCTGTTTTACTTTCTATGCCTCTTTCAAAGGCCTTGATGAATGATCTATACTGAAGAGGATCACCATCAAAAATGTAAATTTCTCTGTCTGGAAGCAAGGATAACTTCTGTTGTTTTACTAACACTTCAGTTATTTCAGTTTTCTTTTTCAAAACAGCATTGAGAGATGTACTGTCATGATTAGCTTCACCAGTGTCTTTATTTACACTTGAAAATGATGGAGATGACGTGTTTATTTTGGATACGGATGAAGAGTGTCCCTTTTGAATTCTCTTGAGTATCTTGAATTTGTCTAGGAGCCATGTACTCAATAGGTATTTCCAACGGGAATGAACTCAGCGTTGACCTTGGTTTTAACTCGCTTGATTCTTTAAAAACCTTGACTTTGGCCTCAGCAGCTGCTAGTTCACACTCCAATGCATGTCTTTCTCTCCTGGCCTTTAAGTTTGCCACCATGTTGGCTTCCTCAACATCCAAAGCAAGTTTTTTATCCAATGTGGCAGCCTTTGCTCTCAGAGCAGCACACTCTGCCTGAGCTTTTAAACAAGCAAATGAAGTTTTAGATGCAGATGATGTTTTAGATGATCCAGAACTAGTAGTCTCACTACCTGTTTCAGAACCTTTGCACCCTTTTTTAACACTTGCACACATACAAGACATTTGTGAAGCACTGTCATTAGGCCCAACAGAATCTTCCTGCTCACTCTCTTGGTCTTTACCATCTAATCGTGTCTGAAGATTCTCCCAAAATCCTTTCAAATTAATTAATTTGGGTTCAAACCAATCAAGCTGATCTGCCTCCTTTTCACAATCATCTTTCATTAAATTCTGCACAGTCACTTGCAATTCTGTAAACTCTGACGAACAGGTTTTAAATGTTTCAAAAAGTTTGTAAACAGTTTCTTTACTTTCATTCGCTTCAACAAAAGCGTCTATTTCATTTCGTTTTCTTGTTAAAACACAGAGTTTTCCTCTGCGTGAGGCAATTAACTTTAAAAGTTTTCTTTCATCAGCAACCTCTTGTTCCTGTTCTTCACTCATTTCGAATCTCATTTAACTCAAGATATTCATCAAAGATACAATTACATGCCAACTTGCATAGACATTAAAACAGTTCAAATTCACATCGTCTTTACTCACACCTTTTCTTTAATCCAATCCCATCCATGATTCGTCATGTGTGTGAAATAATCCATAAATCAGTTTGTAGTAGCTGCCGTTCCACATCAACGGCCTTCCAATGTCATGGCCTTGTCGAACGTTTTAGTAATTATTCCAAAAATATCCAAAGTCCAACAGCTTCAACTTCAGCAAACTTTTAATCCAATGTTATCTGTTCTTCAACGCAGAAGGTTTTAACTTGTGTAGTGACCAAAGCGGGATTTCCATGTCACTTTTTCTAGACGCCATTACAGTGGATTCAATAGTGCTCCAATGACGAGATGGTAAGCTACGATGGTGGTTTAGTTTATTCACATAAAAAAATAATAAATAAATAAATAATTAGTACAATGGCGTTATCCACAAAAACAAACTTATTGTAGGCAACGATTGAAACCTTACATCTGCTGGTGTCTTCCACAGTTCCACGAGCGAGCCCATTACGTCATCTACTAGGGATGCAATATTTAAACAATCTTTCGTAACATTTTTTAGCCAGCAGGTGTCACTATATTCACATTAACAACAAATTAAATGGCTCATACAAAGTAGATCGTAGAGTTGAGCTTTTGATGATCTGCGGGAGAAATAAAGTCCGGAGTTTGAGAGGGCTTGCCGTAGGCTGTTGACGGACCATTTTGAAATGGGTGGAATCTGAGGAATGGTGGCAGCAGAATGAAGAGATGGACGAGGCGCAGTTACCACTGGCGATCTTGAAGATGGAGGAGAGAGTAGTCTTCTGGAGCGTGGTTTGTATGAGTGCTGGAGTTTTCGGCCAGAGCGCTCAGAGGGAGTCTCTTTGTTTGGATCTGTGTGGTCCAATGATATACGATTTGCGACCTTTGGTGTCTCTGGACAGGAGAAAAGTTTGTCATCTGAAGGAAAAAGCTGGATGTCCGGTGTGCTTGACATTCTGTACGACATTACCGGAAGATGACTGACTACCAGAAGAGAGACTGGAGAGAGGTAAGCAGCTACTTATATACTGTAGCTGTTGATTGAAAGATTAGATTAACTCGCTCCTCCCTAACTTACGTTTAGGAACTTCATTACATGTGATTCAGATGTAAGGTCTCTGTCTTGTGAAACAGACCCCCATAAGCTGTGGATTCACCACGTGAATCATGAAACAGAAATATTACAGAAGGATCTAAAGATCTCCCCCCCTATCAGCCATCATGAGGTCTAAACTAATCACCCCAGCACATGACTCCAATGCTCTGGGTCGACTTCCTGTCAGTCTTGTCTCATCCACTGAAAGGAGTGATGAAAAAACTGATCCAATCAAGAGATAACACAGAGATCTTTTGTATCAGGACTACAACTTATAGATACCTCGTGATGTCTTGTGACCACCAATGAAAGTAATTAAGATTATTAATGTGTATGCATTAATATTATTTGAGCTTGCATGAAAGCTTATTTTATGTGAGAAACTTTGGTATGAATGAGAAGTGGGAAATATGTACGATACTTGCATTAAGAAACTTTATAGAAGTATCAACAAACTCGTCGCAGAGATATTTCCCCACATGATAAATTGAAGCATCGGTTAATGTATGCACGCTCCGCCTTGCAACAAGTCGATTGGAAGATCGCGCCGTGGGGCGGACCAAAATCAGTCTGCTTAAAAATGGACACAAAGCTCGCTCTTGAGAGCTTGATTTGTATAAGTGCGTGTTCCACTTCCAAATTCAACTCTGCTATTCATCTCCCCGGTTTGAGAATATCAGATTCGCTAACTGATAGTCCTCTGCCATTTAATTCACTAAAAAACTAGTGAACTTGAAAACACGGTGCTCAGAGAGAGTGTCCGAACGTTAATTTTTATGGGAGAATTGTGAAATCTTGATCAAGTGAAATTGTGGTTAAATCCACGTGTGTTTTTGTCTGTATAAATATGTGCTGATATCCGTCCGGATATCAATGACAGTGAATTAATTGCAGTAAATCTGTAGATCACCTGCACAGGTGACAATCAAGGCACAGAGCCCCTCAAATGATTCAACCATGGAGGAACCCTACACCGGGTTCGGTGCACAAATCCAATAGATCCTGAGTGAGGCGGATGCCCTCCACAACGAAGCAGATCGCCAAGGACTCAAAGAGGTTCTGTACAAGTACAAGGACTCCTTCGCAAACTACCCTCACCTACGATCAACACGACACTGCCACGCGCATTATCCTGCCCAACCAGACTTTATGGATCAATGGAACTGGTCTAGTCACTTAGTCCAAATGCAAGAAACCATCTGAGAACAAGGCCTCAAGTAGAGGCCTCACTGAAGACAAACCTCACTTGTTTCAATCCTATTTTATTTATTTTATCTCCTCTCAGAGGGTAAAATAATATCAGTTCTGATAATTACAAGGGCTAGTAGGCTAATAGTTACTTTTTATGAATATCATAAAAAGTGAGTTCTAAATTGGATCCATTCATACATGTGTTGTTTTTAAATGTAAAATTTAATAGGCTATAAATGTATTTTTATATCAACGTTCTGCCATTTTTTACTTGAAAAAAAAAAACAGTTCAGTCATTAAATCTTTCTTTGAGCAGAAAATGAATTAATTTTGTTAGAGCAAATATGCTGATTCACCGATTTGCAAAGAAAACCAGCGCATTATAATGAGTAGTAGTCGTGATGAGTCACACAGAAGCGGAGATCAGCGTCCCCAGCGCGACTCCCCCCTCCCCCACCCCCCTCACCGACTCACACCTGCGGCGCAGAGATGCTCCACACACGGCGAGGAGGAGGACACATGGACGACGGGAAAGTAAGTTTATGCATGGCTCTCGATATAATATTGTGCTGTTTATGTAACTTACATATTGTTTAGACATATATCGTAACATAAAGTCATGTCATTTTATTTCTATACATTAGCGCTTTTAACAATCAGCATAAACTTAATGCAGCTTTGCAGAAATTATAGATTAATGTACCAAAATCACAATAATGTTAACAATAATATATTAATTAGGGCTGTAGATTCTTAGAAGTCTTAAGATCATGTTTTAAGGCCACGTTTTAGCGTTTTAGCGTTAATCCACTTATAATCTTCATTTACTTTCAAATGTTGTTGTCTTAATGCTATTTCTGAAGGACATATTTTCACCAAAATGTTGAAATTAATATCTTAACCAATGTTTAGTTGATGTTTGGTAACATTAATGTAACGTAGTCAGGAGTTGCCTCTGATTAGCGGCCTGCACGTGCAGAGCCACGTGGGGGGTCACTCTGATCCAGGCTGGATTCATCACTTTCCCACAAAAAACACGAATATTATGTTTCAATAACGCAAGAGGCAAGTTCAATCAATACAGAACAAGTTTTTTCTACTTCTGTAATGCAGTTTTCTAGACTAGAAAATGCCATTTTTTTTTCAAATTGTTATGAAAATATCTCTTATTTCACAATGTTAAATACGTTAATATATTGACGAATTATACTATTGCAGTTTAATACACAGTGTAATGTGATGTTTGACACTGTCACACTTGTGCTTGCAGGAAGATGAAACTAGTTTCAGATCATCTATGGATGGCAGCTCTGGATGCACAGGTGAGGACATGAATTGTAGTGTGTCAAATATTACTTAAAATAATTCTTCAAGCTTAGAATTAAAAGTAGCTCTATGAGCCAGAGTAACCCAGGTTTATAAGAGCACAACCTTGGAATAAAATAAATACCCAGCATAGCCCTCCATACTCTCCTGCAACAGCCCGCCTCTGTGCCAAGTTCGTGGATGTGCATGACATATGCTTTCAATCTGACATCTTTTGTTTAGAGGTAAATCATTTAGTAATTAATTACTGGTCAGTTTAAATGGAAGTCTCAAGACCCCCACTACATTATCACAAAGTAGTTAAGGGATGTTTGCAGTAATTAGCACAATCTAAGGTTAATTTATGTAAACTTGCATTTTTTTATTATAACTTGATCATAAATGTTCTTTACGGGTTTATTAAAAAAGAAAACAGATCATCTGTAGAAAGTAAGGCAAGTAGTTAATTATATCTGCTGCTTTTAGTGAAAATGTAAATTTCAAAAATCAATTCAATATGTGTGCTTTTTTTAATATTTGAAATGCTTTCAAATGACAGAATATTTGGTATGGTAGCATTAAACAGTATAAAAGGACTAGACATATGATTATTATATATCATATTATATAATAACATGATGTTATTGTAAAAAAATACCTTTCTGAAACATTACAATTTTTTTTTTCATGCATTCATTGTTGGTGAAAATTTACTTCTAATGGCTTCTCTAAAGTTTGTTATATAATCTTGCATGTATAGAGTCAATAAACCTTATAATCACATCTTTCCCCCCATCAGCAGCTGTCATAAACAAATACAGCCCTTACCTCTTATATGGATGGGAAGTGTAATATGAGGTCCAGGATCCACAGCACGATGTCGGGCGTATACAATATTCCTCTCCTGCAAAGCATCTACTAAATCTTCCCTATTGGATAAATGCAAGTTACACTAAGCACTTGGTCACACCCCTTGCTTCAGCAGGATGCAATACAATTACATCATCACATCAGGCATAGCATACACAAACACGTACACCTCCAAAAATCTATGCGAGGAGGTTCAAACAGAGTTTATCTCCTATACGCTAACACAGGATGTCTGACCTTTTGTGCTAACCACAATTAAGCATCTTCTTTACTACACAATAACAAGACCTTTTCAAAGATATACGAGCGAGTTTTCACTCCTCAGCATTTTCCATTCGTTAACTGTTAACCCAGATAGCGACACCTGCTCTCGCTTTTTGACAGGATGTCAGTTAACTGTTTATACTTTGGAGGCGGCGCTGGCTTTTTGGAGTTTCAAACAGTCAACCTCACCTCGCAAAGTTTCCATTGTCAAATTAAACTCATTAACTTCAATAAATTGTTTAACCCTTTTCATCAACCGTTTATTTACACGTTCATGTTGCCGAATTATTCGAAGAAGTTCCTTAGCCATCAATATCATGTCCTCCGTCTCTTGTCTGGTTACTTCTGCTTCTCTTCTTCTCCATCTTGCTCTTCTTTTTAGCGTCCCGGTGATGTCTCCTCTGCATTGACTCTATAAGCAAATCATTAATACGAATTTCCAGTTCACTTTTTTGATTCAGTTTTCTAATATGTGGAGTTTGACCAGAAAATTGAATAATTTCTCCTTCACCCTCTCTTTCCATTTTTCGTGTCAATCTCCTCTGTAATTTCGGAATTCTATTTTTAGTACAGTCCATAAACATATACCCAATTCGTTCACTACTAAACCATTTTTCAATATACACATCAAAATTATTTCCCTTTCTCCTGATTAAGGTGACTTCACGAAATTGACGTCTGTATAACTCATAATAATTTCTAGGATATTCATCAATGAACAATTGACTCGGTCCGTCCTTTAATCACTTCCAGAAACGCTTCAAAAGTCATTCCAGCCTTTCGACCGTCTTCTCTCAAAATTACTGCAGCCATCTGTAGAAAAGGCGACATCCGTCAATATAAGAAAGACCATAGGTACCGGTATTACCTATTTCATCTTTTACAATTCTATCTTTATCATTCCCAGTACCAGTTCCTTTCATTTGTCTTAATTAAATCATTTGAAATATAATTCTTGGGGTGCTACTTATCATTTCTGGTCTGTCATACTGTCGACCAGGAATACATAATTTTATCCACCATGGTATCATATACATTCCATAATTGTCTTTCTCTAACGTCAATTCAGTAAAACCACACACTTTTAATTCATTTTTTATGTCTACCCCCACTCTTACACTCATTGCATGAACTAATTGCCATACTGAAACAAAAGTTTTAAAACCATTTTCAACCATTGTTTCAGGATTATTCATACACATTATACATCGGCGTTGACCATCAATTAATTCGAAATATACTTTTCCAGTGTAACCTTTACAACCCATACAATATTGGTCACCCTTGTCGTGTTTCCACCGATACAAAAAATCATCCTCCACCATTTCTTGTTTCATCCGTTCCACGCCTGAAAGAACCATCTGTAAATCATGCAGATATGGAATCGGAATTAACTATGGCAATTTGTCCAAAACATTTCCTGCATTTCTTCAGAGCTATCTTCATTTTATCCCATCTATTCATCAGTATGAGAACCATCTGTAATGCAGATATGGAATCGGAATTAACTATGGCAATTTGTCCAAAACATTTCCTGCATTTCTTCAGAGCTATCTTCATTTTATCCCATCTATTCATCAGTATGAGAATACCTAGGAACACTATGTTGTCATTGCTTAGGAAAAATCCCAACATAAAAACAGTCAATGTCATAAGGCCAATCAAAATCCATAGGTTCGCTTCCTTTCCATAACGAAACATTAATATTCCAATCAGATACAATGCACTGGTTACAATAATAACTAGTTCCCCCCAATAGACTAATTCATTTTTTTTTATCATTATAGTAGCAATATCAACAATTATTTTACCTAAGCTCGATAAAAATAGGATTAAAGCCCCCCTTGCTTCTAGTAGATTTTGCCAACCTTCGGATACCATCATTAGAGAACAGACTAGAATTATTCGACTTAATTTCTTCATTAGTATGATCCTACCAATTTGTAGGCAACTAAGTAGAAGGTGCCACCAGAGATTCTTGTTAAGACCTTGAAGAAGCATCCATAAAATAAAAGCCCCAGTTTCCCCACTAACCTGAAGCAACTCGTCAGAGGAACCTGCAGAATCCTCCTCAGGCTGCCCGTTAGTTTCGTTTGGTGTCCCTCTTATTGAATCGTTGGCCATCATCAGAGAACACACTAGAATTATTCGGCTTAATTTCTTCATTAGTATGATCCTACCAATTTGCAGGCAACTAAGTAGAAGGTGCCACCAGAGATTCTTGTTAAGGCCTTGAAGCAGCATCCATAAAATAAATGCCCCAATTTCCCCACTAACCTGAAGCAGTTCATCAGAGGAACCTGTAGAATCCTCCTCAGGCTGCCCGTTAGTTTCGTTTGGTGTCCCTCTTATTGAATCGTTGGATGCCATTCTATCGTTATCAATTTCGATCTCTGTTGGACTTTTTAGCAGCAATTGGTTTAAATGGTAATTGTTTTCAAGTATATCCCTCAATTACCCAAATGTTTCTCAGTTTTCAGTCGCAAGTGAGTTTGTGCCCTCGTCTCGCGAGCTTTTCTCCTTACTCTTCTAACGCCTTAACTCCTCCTATTTCCTTTTCTGTAACTGCCTTGCAACAAAGGTTTTTCCGTTATGCTTTTTGCTCTCCTTCTGAAACGTCTGTGCCCCTTAGCTTGAAAATCTATTAGTTTCTCTAGAATAGCTAACTCATCTCCTTTATTCTCTTTCCTGGATAACATTCATTGTCCTACAGATGCACAAAAACATTTCACCAAAATAAATAATAATATTAAGCCTAATATTATTCATCCTCCGTAAAGAGCATACCATCCTATTCTAACCAGGAAGTTAATCAACCCAGTCCACATGTCTGTTGTGACGAAGTTAAAAACAGCTTTGGCTGCCGTTTTAATTCCTGAAATACCTTGCTCAACGAACTCGATTGGGTACTCGAACCACCGAGGTCCGCCGAGTACTTTTTGACCTTTAATTTCCGTACTACTGTTGCAAATATAATTTTTCAACCAGTTTAAGCCCAAATAATAGTTCTTATCCTTACCTTTACACCAATTTTCTTTCCAGTCTTTCCTATCAATAGTCAACGATAAATCATCCATTGCTATTGCATCTAGTTTCATCAAAGGTACATTACCACCTCCCTTTGGAACTCTGTACCTCAACATGCTATTAATTGTGATATAAACAGGGCCATGGAACATTCTCCATTTCTGATTTCTGTCCACTATTCTTACTACTCCTCATGCTCCATAACTCATCTCATATCTATTAGCCAGTTTACTCTTCTTAAAAGTCCAAGGGAGAGGAACTATCCCCTTGCTCCAATAACATAAAACGGCTGCTATTTGATTAATTGTGAGATGATCTTGTCCTTCAGAGCATTTTTCGATATAAGTGCCACATTCATTCCCTGTTAAACCAAAGACGCCATCATCAAGGAAAATTTAATTACTTCTAAATACGCCTTCCTTGTCTCTTTTTCTGTAAAGGTTTAATCTTTTTAAATGTAGCTTTCTTTTTATGCTTAAGTTTTCGCTTGTTTTATTTCCTGTAAACGGGTCTGTCCCATTAAGAAAATCATCACAATCCATTTTTTCTCCGTCTTTGTCACAAAGATTCGCATAAGAAAAATCACCATAATCCTTTTTCGTATATTTATATTTCTGCCCGTTGTTCTTTTTACTAATTTCGTTTCTGACACATTTGTCCATTTGCTTTACTTTATTTTCATAGTAATTTTTGATCTCATTTTCCGTTTTTAAGTCTTCGTTTAGTTTCATTTTTATTAAATATACATCTGTTTCCCATTTCATGCTATCTATCTCCCAATAACCGATTTTAAAATTAAATTTGACTCTTGGTAAAGCCATCCTCTTTGTCCATATCCACGGAACTGTTTTATTTAATTCTAAACTTATTCCCGTTTCAGATCTGGTCTCCAGTTCTGCGTAACCTGTTTTTCGCGATCCTACTAGTCTGTCTCTAGTTGTTGTTAACAAAGTATACTCACCTTCTGGGTTTAATATTCTGCTATTTTTTATCCATTCTTCTACATTTCGTTTTATCAACTCTGCACTTTTTATTTTCTCTTGCTTTTTATCTCTTTTACTTCTTTTCACTGTTCCTTTATATTTACGCTGTCCTATTTTCCACGGGTTAAAATTTTTACTCGATCGAAATATCCAACATCCCCCTAATTCTTCGTTCAAACTAGTCCTGTATGTTGGTCCTATGAAATATTTCATAGTTTTATTCCCCTCTCGTTCTTTAATAAAATATTTTTCTTCAAATATTTCTATCTCATTGCTATGCCAGTATTTAATTTTTACCGTACTTTTCAGCTTAACTTTTGGCGTTCTAACCATATAATACATATTTTTGCCTGTATTTAGGTTATCTAACCATTTCCAAAAATCCTTTGTTTTATTTTCTATTTTGTTTCTTTTCTCTTTCTTGGTGCACCACACAGACAATTCAAATCCTGAGACATTCTGTCGCTCCACTTTAACTTCGGCTAGAATAATATTGCCTGACATTATTTCCCATTTTAACAGAAAGCTTACCCTAATTAAGATTAATAATATTATTCCTAAAAAATAATAATATCCAAAGTATTATACTCATCCACTTGCAGATCCGTCGCTGCCTCCTCAATTTTTTGATGACTTTCTTCGCTTCTCCAAGCTCCTCCGAGATACTCTCCAGTGACGGTGTTCTTTTCATCTTTCTGCAAGCACAGGTTAGTTCTTAGGCCCAATTAAGAGCCGTCTAGACCTCCTCAAGATAGCCTTCCGTATCACTTTCACTTCGGGTTGCTTTTCGTGCAACTCTACCTGTATTCCTCCTATCCAGTCATAGTCTGGATGCGCACATGATAATACATTTAATTTAAAATGCATTATAACAGTGAAAATGTCCTTCGGTTCCTCTGTGACCTGTTCGTTATCATAGGGAACCCCGGTTATGTATGTCTCATCTACCGGACACCAAACTCTGTGCTTTTCTAAGTCGTTCGCCAGCGACACGGTTAGTTGCACAAATTTCTCCTTCCTGGTAGATCGTCTCTTTTCCTTCGTGATATTGGAAACGCGGCTGTGTTCCTCGATAATCTTTATGATAAGGCGGGCTGATTTCCCATCCGCCTCCTTGTGCTAGTTCAATAGCTAAGTTCCCCCAGCTACGAACCTGCCATTGTTCGCCGAGTTTAACATATACCCAAGCGATTTTTCCCCGGGACCCCTGTTTCAGATCCACTTCAGGGAAGCATTTCAAGATCGGCTCATGCCAGAGCGTCAGATGCCACCTTGTGGACTCTAAGTCCGTTAGGGTCAAATCTTTTTCGCGATCTCTCCTCTTTATTTCTCGGACTAATTCTTCTCTTTCCGAAAGAGTCCTGTCCTTAATTTCCTCCCTGTCTCTGGGTAGCATAGGGACCCTTGCGTCCAAAAATGCAGCCCTCTCATGTTCTCGCATACCTAGTTAATGATGCCTAGAGAACCTGGATATTATTCCGTCCTGAAATAATCCCAACGGTTTGAGAACTCTCAAAGTCTCCCAAACCGACCGTGAAGACATTAAAGTCCGTTCCTTTGCCTTGCAGATCAAAAAAAACCACGCACTCTTCCCGTTCCAAGTACAATTACAACGTTCACCAAAATTCCCGGACACTCTGTATGAGTCTATCCGTATTTTAGGGTGACCAGGCCGACAATCTGCACATATAAGGATGCCTGATACTTCAGTGTGGGTCTGTCTATACATCGTCCATTCAACTCCAATGTCTTTTTTCTCATCGCAGAAGGACATAGTTGGCATGGCGCATAACTGGCTGCATATTAGACAGCAATATGGCCTTACCGTGGTTTCTATGACTTTGTCACTTGTTCCGTCAAAGCCTAGAAACCTCTCTATCTCCGGTTCCAGCCATAGAAAAGCCCTTGATCCATGCTTACCGTGCTCAACCCGTATTAAGCCCTTTCGATTTATGATAGCTATTATAGCTTCCATTTCCTATTTCTTTATTAGATCCTTGTTACTCTGAATACCGTTATTCTGTAACTCTACCGTATTGGACCCCGTTATTGATTTAACTGTATCAATCACTCCCGATCCCTCTGTGAACTTGCCTACCTTTCTTCTTCTTGTAATAATGACTTCGTCTCCGACTTCAAACCTTGAATTCTCAGCAATTTCCCTTTCCTTCAAGTTCACTGCATTACAACTGTTGAGATGCAATAAACACTTATCAATAAGCGTATCCCATTCGCCAAGGTTCTTATTCTTTCCAAACCATTCCTTCACGGAACGAATGGCGCGTTCCGCGATCCCGTTAGTCTCGGGCCTGTAGGCTATGCTTTTCACTAGTATGATTTTATTCTCCTTACAGAAATCTTCTACTAGTTTACCGCTTATATTATGCGCATTATCCGCTCTGATACTGACCATCTTCCCACGCCATTTGATCCACTCTCTCAAGCATTCCACTACTTTTTCTTCGAGTGCGGACCTCATGGGCCAAAGCATTTTTTCTTTGGTATGGTTGTCAATAGCAAGCAGGAAATAACAGTTTCCTCTGCGCGTGCACGGCCTCAGAGGCCCCGCGAAATCTATGCTCACTTGTTGCCCTGCAAACTCCTTAGGCAGCTCGCTTTCTTTGCAGCCTTTCGCTGTCATAAATTTTCTGCAGACCTGACATTCCTTCCTTACTTCCCTATAACGAGTTCGCCAGTTCGGGATATTTAGATTCCTTACTTCCATTTCTCTAGTTCTTTATTGATACCATCCGTGACATATTCAGAATCACTGGTTAAGACGATTTCATTATGCCCTAATTCAGCGGCCTTTTGAAGTGCGCGCTCCACAGCTGTCACCTCTGCTAGCTGGGCGGTCCCTTCGATCTCACCACTCTGCGAGGTTATCAGCTGCCCGTGTTGTTTGACTAAATAGCCCCATCGTACTCTCCCTGCCCTTTCACTACCATCAGTAAAATATTTCGGGAGTTTTTTGTGGTCTTTATGATATCTAGTCATTTTTTCTTCCCTTTTCTGCTTCGTTCTTCGCCAGTCTAGCTGATTATCATTCAGAATCAAGCTCCACTGGTCAAATCGATGACTGTGGATGCGAGCCTGGTTCATCACTAGATTTTTCTTTAACCTGGAGAGTTCTCCTGCCATGGAAAAAATTATTATGGGCTGTTCTTTTGCTATTGCTTTCAATTGCAAAAGTCACTTAGTCACAGAAGCCAGTACCCTCTCTGCTCCATTTTCTGGGTAACGCTTCATTGCTGCTTCCTGGTGATGTGTGAGAAAGGCGAGAGGGCACCTTCCCCCCTCATTGGAGAGCGTTAGTGTGACTTCATCCTCTCTCTCTGAAACCTCAACCTGCAAGGGAATTGCCTCATCACGCCTCTCGAGTGCACCACTATTAAGGGCCATTCTGATTAATTTCAAATGGGCATGTTCCATTTGTTCTGTCCATTTCCATTTTCCTTCTTTCGTTCCCTGATAGAGAACTTTTGCCTCCCTAAAATATTTGGGTATTAATTCCCTGATATAATTCAGGGTTCCTAGCAGCGATTGCAGCTGTTTCCTGGACTGGGGGGGCCCTTTCTTTTCCATTTCCTCCAGTTTCACTCTGGTACTTGTTGTTAGAGCTTTCGTGTCTCTACCCAGTTTAAATCCTAGGAAATCTACCTCGTGTTTTCCAATTTCCATCTTTTTCAGGCTAGGTTTTAAACCAGCCTCGGTTATTCTGTCTAGAGTCTGCTCTAGCAATTTCAAGCGTTCTGCCTCATTCGTCGATGATATCAGAATATCATCAATATATACTGTAACTGGAATTCCTGATAATATTTTCTTTATTACACTTTGGAATTTGTTTGGGGCGTTCTTGAGCCCTTGAGCGAGGCGGGTCCATACGTAATGGTCACTTCCAAAAGTAAAAGCAGTTTTTAATTGACTCTCCTCTGCCAGAGGGATGCTCCAAAATCCGTTAGCTAAGTCAATTTTTGACAGCCAGTTTCCAGTTCTCTCTGCCTATCGCTGCACTTACTTCTCCACAATTAATTAGATATCTATTATCAGGAACTGTAACTTTATTTAAGGCCTTATAGTTAGTTACTAACCTCCAAGTACCATCCTGTTTTGGCACCGCTTGCAAAGGAGCATTAGTGGGAGCCAACTCCCCTTTTGGCAGCTTCCTGATAACTCCTTGCTCTGTCAGCTCCTTAATTGTCTCGGCAATTTCTTTTTCTGCTAAGCTGTTAATTTTATGGGTTTTATGACCGTGAACTCAGCTCCTGTATCGACGATAAAAGTAGTATCATCATACGTTTTGTATAATCGTTGATCAATTTCTTTTGCTTTTAATAGGGCTTTCTTAAGGGGAGCCGAAACCTGCTATTCCTCCTTAACCTCAGCGTCTTTCTTTTTGTTTCTCTTTCTCTTGACTTGCACTTCCTCTGCCTCTGCAGGGGCTCTTTCCTGCTTGTCTTGTATTTTGACTCTGCCTATTTTAGTCTCAGGCCTGCTTTTTCCCCTTTCTGCTATGATCCGCGCCCTTTCTTCAGCGCTCAATTTGTTCCATTTCTCGGGACTTATGTAATTACCTTTTTCCCTATTACTGTCATTTCGATTTGTTCTACGTCTCGATTGATCCCTAAATCTCTTCTCTCCCTGCGATGCATTTTTAGGGCTGTTTCTTTCTCCCCTCTCTGGCCCTTTTTTCCATTTTTCATCTGCTCTGCGCTCCGTGCGAGGGAAGGGTCTGCTCTCCCTCTCATGGCGATTATATGGCCCTCTTTCGCGGCTTGATCGCCTGGGTGGGTCCTTAGACCGCTGTGGCTTATTATTCGATTTTTCTCTGTCTGTCTGAATTATTTCAGTCTTCCTGTCATATCGAATTAAAGCCTTTTCTAATTCTTCTGGGGAGGTCTCCGGACCATAAAGGAGAAATTCTTTAGCCCCAATCAGTGCATTTCTCTTTACTCCCTGAAAAATATGTTTCAAGATCCCCTCAACGCCTTTTATAGCCATTTCCTGACAGGCTGTTAAAGAGCCTACTGTTCGCCATTTCTCCTCAAATCGTTCCTGTTCGACTTCATCTTTATTAGTAGGTATTAACCCTTCAAGGGTCTTCGCTAATTTCCTACCTCCGTGCAGTCCAAACTCGGCTAAAATATGTGAGTCTATTGATTCGCCAGATATTTTCATCTGTTCACCATAACGAACCAGCTCCCTGACATTTCCTTTCACTGTGGTATTTTTCAGCTTGGCCTTTTTCAGAAGCTTCATTTCCTGATCCTTTTTCATTAAATCTTCCAGAGTAACTCTGGATTCCATAGAAACGAACCACCTCTCTGACTTTTCCTTTCACTGTGGTATTTTTCAGCTTGGCCTTTTTCAGAAGCTTCATTTCCTGATCCTTTTTCATTAAATCTTCCAGAGTAACTCTGGATTCCATAGAATTAATCTCTGTTTGTCTAGGAGAACGTGCTTGATTCATGGGAGTTATTGGCCTTCTCTGGTCTGGTGTCCCTAAATGCAGTGCCTCTAAATGCTGATTTAGTGCATTAATCTCCACTGGCTGATTTATTTCCCTCTCTGGCTCAATGTCTGGCTCCGGAGTTCTGTCTCTGAAACGGAGCCTTCTCGGCACTCGTGCTGCTCCGTCAGGGATAGGTGTCACATTTCTTTCTGTTCTTTCTACCACTAACCGTTCATAATCTGAATCTTCCTGATTCTCCTCTGAGTCACTGTCTGCGCTGTCACTTTCTGGTCCCACATCGGAATGATATTCTTCGAACAGGTCATTACCGACCGCGCTTCTAATTATCCTCTCCAGCGCGGCTTGGCTTGTCAAATCTTTTTGAGCTAATATCGCTCTCTTAGCTCGCTGTGTTATTGAGGTGTCTGCTAAAATCTGAACTGCATCTCCTCCATTCAAAATGCTCCAAACTTGTCCACAGGTTATTCCTGGGGCATATTCCTCATCCCATTTATTTATCCTGTCTAAAGCTGTTTCTCTTTTCCTGCTCGCGGCATGCGTGGGTTTATAGAAGCCTTTTCCTAGTCGAAAAGTCTCATAACACCTTCCCAGTTTTAATCTGGGGAACGGGTTTTCTACCCTATCTTTTCTCCCCCTAGCTGTTCTCGTTCGCCTCAATTCTGGCCATTCAGGATCTGGGTCTTCCTCTGGCAACTCGGCCTCGGTATTTATCGGTCTCTGTATAATACCAGCTCCCTGGTCCGACCTCCCTTCCCCAGCATCTTGATCCTGATTTACTCTCATTGTTATGTTTCCGATAACTATGGGATCTGGTTGACAGATCATCCATACTTTAGGCCAGTCAGTTCGATCTGTTTTCCTTAGTAACGCGTTCACTAGGGCTGCGCCCATTGTGATTTCGTTAAATCCAAAAATCCCTCCTGAAATTATGGGCATAGCTACTGCGCGATATTTATTATCTCTGGCCAACTTACATATATTGTCTATTAAAGTGTCCGATGTGAGAATCGCTGTTAGTTCTTCCGCTATGTCACCATTCTGACCTTTTTTATGGCCTATCGCATGTATTACGGGATTTCCATTTGGTCCTCCTTTTTTCTGTAAAACTGCATCACCTGTCCTTATGGGATTTTTCCTGCGCTCTATTATTCGATCTGACTCATCCTGAAACCTTTGCCCTGCGTGCTCCCGAAAGGCACCTGCTACCCCCGCTCCGTGCTGGAGTTTGGTATTGGCTGCGTTCACTAAAACACTAGCCTCCTCCTCTACTTCCAAATGCCCTTCTTTAAGGATAATTAAATTCCTGCCTTTGCCGAAATATATCCTAAGCGGTTCCTCATTTTCTGATGAAAACTCATCATCTGGGCTTTCAGGGTCTTCCCGCTGTGGAGCACTTGGATCTAGGGTGTTTCTATTCCCCACTCTACGGGGAATAAAATTGGGAGCTAAGGATCCGCGCTCGGATCCTTCCCCCCATATCAGCTTCTTCGAGGTCATCCCAACTTCTGGTTGGTATGTTTCTGATTTCTGACCCGAATTCGTCAAACACTCTGACTTTGGGATATCCATCCCTTCCCCCTCTACTCGAATAGATAAAGGGTGGGATTTCCGCTCCCTCACATATCCTGAAATTCACCACTGAATGAGAATTCATTGAGTCCTTCGTCTTTATTTCTCAGGTCTTTACTTAAGCCTGCGCATGCGAAAAAAGACAACAGTCCCTCTGGACTACTATTGTGGTCGTGGTCTGCAAGGACTTTCTGGGTTACTACTCATTCTCTATTATCCTTGAATTTTTCTACTCCATTATTCGAGCCTCACACGTTGGGCGCCATGTTATATAATCTTGCATGTATAGAGTCAATAAACCTTATAATCACATCTTTCCCCCCATCAGCAGCTGTCATAAACAAATACAGCCCTTACCTCTTATATGGATGGGAAGTGTACCCAAAATAAAGCTTTAATAGGCTGCCTGCTGATTTCTACTCTTACTTGTTCTGATTAAAAAAAATGTTGGGGAGTTCAGGTAACCGTCTGTTTTCAAGAATGTTGATGAGATCTGTGTTGTACAAGGAGAAAGCAGATAATTTTTTGGTTAACATTGTACGAACTGAATATGTCAGACAGTACAGTTTTAAGCACAGCTTTCCAAGCTAAAATTAATTGCAGTTAAAAATGCGAATTTGAGTGTATTTTTCTGCTCATT
>NW_015654537.1:0-540 GCF_001515625.1 Sinocyclocheilus rhinocerous
TAGAATGTCTAAAGTGGACTATCGAAATAAAGTGTAACCGAAGTTAACTGTTAATGTCATCAATGCATTGGCAGAGGGAGTCAATGGGGCTGTAGTCATTTGGCGATAAGGCTAGGTAAATCTGGGTATCATCAGCATAGCTGTGATAGGCAATTTGGTTCTTTCTCATTATTTGACTTAGTGGGAGCATATACAGGCTAAACAAGAGTGGTGCAAGAATTGAGCCTTGTGGGACTCCGCATGTCATGGACGTCCACTTAGACGTGTGCTCTCCTATACCCACATAAGAACCTCTCCCTTATAAGTATGACCTTAACCATTTGATTACCATCCCAGGAAGCCCGACCCAGTTTTCCAGTCTCTCTAGTAGTATGTTATGATCGACAGTGTCAAATGCAGCACTAATATCTAGTAGTACCAGCACTGATATTTTGCCAGAATCAGAATTTTAAGCGCTGTCTCTGTGCTGTGATGCGGTCGGAAACCAGATTGAAGATTGTCCAGGTATCCATTTGAGTTTAAATATTTGTTCAGCTGATT
>NW_015654538.1:0-1043 GCF_001515625.1 Sinocyclocheilus rhinocerous
AACACTGAAGCTGTCAGTCAGTTCAGCACAAACTCACTGTGTGTGGAAACTCTGTGTTTACTCTGTGTTTCTGCTTTGTTTGTTGTAATGAGAGGATTTGTGATTGTTAGCCACAGACAGACACATAGCTAACTTAATATAAAATTAAATAGAATAACAATGTGTATAACATGTAAGAGAGATAATGTAAATGTTTTAAGTAACATGGAAATTTCACACATTCTAGATTTGCTTTTTATCTTTTGATAGATTTAAGTACTGCACTTGACAATCACATTTAAACATCTGAATCATTATGAATGAGTTTAATACAAATATTTTTGATACATTTAAGTGCTGCACTTGACAATCACATTTAAACATCTGAATCATTATGAATGAGTTTAATACAAATATTATTAAACTGAAGAGCCAGACAGACTCATCTGAGCTTCTTCCTCCTCTGTTCAGCTTTAAACTAAACAAAATGATCATTAGGTTGAATACTAAAGCAACGTTAATCATTCAATATCATGTTTCTAACACACATGCTGCATTATTTCATTGTAAAGTCTGAGTCTCTTCAGCTGTATGGATCACATTTACACATTTATCACACATTTATTTCTCCTCATAGACACAGTAGTGAAGCTCTTCTGTGGATCCTCACCTGATGTTTACTGCTCCTCTCAAGACCACTTCAGATTATGATATACAGCATTTATCAGCTTTTGGTGATTGAACTCTATCAGGTATTTCTTGCGACTGAACTCCATCAGGGACTTCTGGTGGTGGATCTCTATCTATCTACACTGTAAGGTGGAACAGAAGAGAAGATAATCAGAGTTCAGTGGAACAAAGTACAAATTAGTTACTGTTTTTCAATCACTTTTTTTTGTATTAAGTTGCATTAAAATCCTGTAATCAGACTAATTACTGACTAAACCTGATTTTGAATATGTATTTATAAAACAGTACTTGTGTTTTAAAAATAATACATTTAGAACATGAATTCCATTCTGTTTGTGTCTCTATTGAGTCAATATAAAGAGAAACACATACTA
>NW_015654538.1:1165-1311 GCF_001515625.1 Sinocyclocheilus rhinocerous
ATGTTGCACTAGTTAAAGCTGTTTGTCCTCTAGTTTAAACATGTTTGTATTGGTCTCAGTAAATAACTGAAATTATTGCACAGCTACCTCAGCTACCTAAATCTGATTGGTCAGTCGTGACATTCTGAGGTGTGTTATTCATTAGG
>NW_015654539.1:0-468 GCF_001515625.1 Sinocyclocheilus rhinocerous
AACCGACCAATGTTTGAATCTCTTAATTGAACAAAATGTACAGACATTTGAAACTCTTAATCAAACAAAATGTACAGACGTTAGAAACTCTTAATCGAACAAAACGAACAGACGTTAGAAACTTTTAATCGAACAAAACCGACCAATGTTTGAATCTCTTAATTGAACAAAATGTACAGACGTTTGAAACTCTTAATCAAACAAAACCGACCGATGTTTGAATCTCTTAATCGAACAAAACGAACAGACGTTAGAAACTATTAATCGAACAAAACCGACCAATGTTTGAATCTCTTAATTGAACAAAATGTACAGACGTTTGAAACTCTTAATCAAACAAAACCGACCGATGTTTGAATCTCTTAATCGAACAAAATGTACAGACGTTAGAAACTATTAATCAAATAAAATGTACAGACTTTAGAAACTCTTAATCAAACAAAACCGACCGATGTTTGAATCTCTTAA
>NW_015654540.1:0-199 GCF_001515625.1 Sinocyclocheilus rhinocerous
GTTTTGAGCAGTGTAGAGTAGCACATGTTGTTTGTCATTTCTCCGTTCACAAATGCAAATGCATGGTTTTATGTTTACGCGGCGCGATGCAACGCAACGCGTAAAAAGACAGTATAAGTCATTATAATCCGTAATTATGTCCCCACTGGATGCAACAAATGCCTGGTTTATAATGGGTTTTAATGTTTTTTTCTCGTCG
>NW_015654540.1:374-1615 GCF_001515625.1 Sinocyclocheilus rhinocerous
TTTTCAGACTGATGAGCTTTGTAAAAATCGACGCGTTTCAGAAAGGCGGGGCATAGAGGAGAAATAATAATGTACAGTATGTGGAAAATAATGTGTTTTTTTAAACTTAAACCGCATAAACACATTTCATTACACCAAATACACAAAATAATGTTCTTTTTAGCAGCATCATATGACCCCTTTAATACTACCCCCCCGCCCCGCCCTAATTGGGGGCTGAGCCCCCCTAATATTAAAATCCTAAAAACGCCCCTGACAACCGCCAAAATAAAAGCTTGCTGATTTTAGGTTTGAAAATGTTGAAAATTCATATAAAAAATAAAAAAGTAAAAAGAAAAAAATGTAAATATTAGCACTCTATTTTTTTAAGTGTACTATACAATAATTGTATTTTTGTTTAATACTCATTTTTTATTTTAAAATATAATAGTATTATCACACTTATTATTTTGTTTTACTTTATTTTAAAAATAGACTAAATAAAGTGCAATAATACTATTATTACTATTATTAATTATTTTATTTTTTATAGTTATATTTAATGGGTTACACTATGTGCAGTGTGAGCACCAAACCAGATCTCCAGGTGCTCTCATGAGAACCAGACTGAAAAACGTGTGTGCACCCCTGGTTATGCCATTATTTGAATGAATTACAACTTTGTTGCGTACCAGTTTATTATTGTCGTGTCATCGGATCATCAGATTTACCCACCCCTAAATATACAGTGGGTATAGGAAAGAATCATCCCCCCTTTAAAATAATCACATTTTGTTGCTTTGCAGCCTGAAATGAAGACAGACACGGTTTTTGTTTTATCCAGCTGTATTTACTCAGTGCAACTTATAACATCCAAGTGAAAGATATAACACCAACATGTCAGAAATTTTTTTTAAATAAAAAAGCAGAATCACTGAGTTGGAAAAAGGACCACTGCCTTGTCAGTATTTTGTTGAACCACCTTTTGCTTTAATTACAGCCTTTAGTCTGATGGGATATGTCTCTACCAACTCTGCACATCTAGACTTTGCGATATTTGCTCACTATTCTTTGCAGAACTGCTCAAGTTTAGTTAAATTTGATGGTGACTGTTTGTGGACTGCAGTCTTCAAAGTCATTCCACAGATTTTCAGTGGGGTTTAAGTCTGGGCTCTGACTAGGCCATGCAAAGGACATTCACCTTTTTCCTCCTTTAACCACTGTGTGCTCAGTTTTGCTGTGCTTTGGGTCATTGTCATGTT
>NW_015654541.1:0-5235 GCF_001515625.1 Sinocyclocheilus rhinocerous
TGTATAATGACTTCTTACCTACTCCCATCTGCTCATTCTTTTTTTCTTTTCTTTTCTTTTTTTCCCCCCTGCATTTCAACATTAACAAACAATATAGGCTAACATAAGTACAACTTTAAGTCCTCACAGACTGAGATATTTATATGAATCATACTATAACAGAGAAACAAAACGCCTACAAGAAAAAACAACAACAACATCTAAGTGAATTAAAATAAAATATTCATTCAACCATAAACAATGCAGGGGTTTAAACAAAATCACACTGATTAAACAAATCAAATAATTTCTTGGCCTTATCACATCTCAGAATTGTTCAAACCTGGCTAGTTCCTTTTTAAAGACATTAAACTGGGGTGCTGTTTTCAAAACTTTTCATTTGTGAATAAAGAATTTTAGTATAATAAGTAAACAATTTACAGCAAAGTCTACATTTTTTTCCTCCAAATGTACTCCAAATTTCACCACGTCCCTAGTAATAGACGGAAAAATAGATACTCTTTGTTTTATCCAATTACCTGCTACAGTCCAAAATGAATTAACCAAATTACAATGAAGAAATAAGTGTTCAACAGTTTCTGCATCATTATTGCAGAACTGACAAATGTTACAATCTGCATTGTACAATCTCAGAAATTCCTTAGCAGGATAAATATCATTCATAATTTTAAAATGCACTTCTTTACATTTTGGAGGAAGAGGAAATAACAGATATTTGCTTCTAAATTCCTTAACTGATCTTCTACTTAGATGTTTAAAAATATAATTTCTTCTTATAGGACCAGGATAGCATTCCTGCACAATAAAATATCTTATAAACGTATTAGTACATTTCTTGTCTACAAAATTCAATACAAAATAAGATCCAAAATCTTAGGAATGATAGAGGATTATGTTAAAAATCCCCTTTAACATATTAATTAATGGTAAAGGAATACTTTTAATAACTTTCAAATAATCTTTTTTCACACACTGAAAATTAAATTTAGTGCAGAAATCATTATAACTGACAAAACATCTATTCTTATCCATAATGTGCAGCACTGACCAAATACCACTTTGCCACCAGTCTTTCTTTGAAATAAAATACGATTATTCCATAAGGATACATTATGAGGACTGAAATTATGTTTAAACAACATTTTCCAATACAAGAGGACTTGTTTATGAAACATGGATAGTTTCAGTGGAAGTTTAAATATCTCAAAGTCAACATTGTAAAAAAAACGTTATTCCTCCATATTTTTTAAACAAGCTGGATGGAAATGCAAACCAGTATTAATGTTCATTTATAATAAAAGACTGTAGCCATTTAAGTTTAAGTACTCTATTCATAATATCAAAATATATTGCTTTTAACCCACCTTTCCCGTATTCTCTTATTATATCATTTTTCCTAATATAATGATACTTCTTTCTCCAGATGCAGTCAAAATGAAGTTTATTAATTGCTTTTATCTTTCTGGATGAAATCGGTAATGAAAAATTCTCAAAGTTTTTGTTTTAAAAACTCCCATTTAGCACCACCAGGCACACATTTACTACCCACACATCAGTTATTATCTTCTTTATATACAGTATGTGCAATAGTCTTCCTGAGTTAATGGGTCAGCATTACATTTCCAATACCCTTTAGAATTACTAGATTCACTCTTTTGTTTTAAACTTACATCAATTACACAATGATCAGTTAATGGAGCATTAGAGATTACACACATGCTTATAGACAGCCTCAGTGTCAAGCCAGCAATCACTTCTTGATCTAACATTTGTGTTGGGTTTAAACCACGTGAATCGTCTAATGTCTGGATTCTGAGTTCTCCAGAGATCAATCAAAAGATTTGAAGAGCAAAAACTCTGAACTCTGAATTATGTTTAGAAGGTTCTGTATCTAGCCGTTCATCTGGCGTTAAATTAAAATCACCTGCAATTAAAATAAATTCAGTGGGGTAGGTAATCTTCAAGTCTTTTATAATGTCTGAAATTGAACAGAATCATTCACTATTCTGGTTGAGATTATTATCTTATATCCGTACACATTTATCAAAATAAAAAAGCTTATCTAAACTGAGAACAATGTCCATCGTCATCCGCTTTGTGAAAAATTATTTTATCGGGACAATTCTGCAAACAAACAGCAACTCCCGCAGATCGATTTGTGCCGTGACTAAAAAATATGTCATCACCCCATTGATTACGCCAGAAAGGAGCGTCCGAAGCTTCCGAGTGAGTTTCCTGAAGAAAAATTAAGTTTGATTTTTGACTTTTGCAAAAAAGAAAAATACCTTTCCTTTTAACTGAATCTTTCAGACCCCTACAGTTTAAAGACGAAAATGAAACATTAGATACCGAGAACATAGAACCGGTCGTTAACTCTGGTCTTTAACTACTAAATATAATAAACTCTGTAAACGCTAGAAGAAAGTTTCAACGAAATAACACAGAGAGTCCCTCATCTCTATCGTCCATCTCACTTATCAAGTGAAAATCACTGTCCACATACCCATTAATTTTTCTAATTCTTGTAATGTTTTTGAGATGATAGTATGCCAGAATCAAAGAGTCCTGCATCACTTGTCGTCCAACTCACTTATCAAATGAAAATCACAGTCCAAATACCCATTCATTTTCTCAAATCCGTTTCCCATTTATGAACTACGAAACCTTTCCTTCTCTGGCTTGCTCAATCTCGGGTCACAGCGCATGTCTTTGCCAGTCTATCCTCTCTTGTCAGGTCCTCTGCATCTGATTCCAGCATCCTTGCACTCCAGCAGATCTCATCTCTCACTCCTCGATGCGTGAAGAGATTGCTGTTTTCTTTAGTGAGCGTATATCCCCTTGCTTTTCCAGCATGCTCACCTTTTCTTTACGTTCTTTCACCTCTTCAGCATTAATCTGCTCACTTTCTTAAGTGCTCTATTGCTTTTTTGGACGACTACATTACACTCCAGCTTTCTTCCTGCTCTTCCTTTGCTTTTCTCAATTACATCCATTGCTGCTCTATAAATAACATCACTTCATACTCACTGAATTCATCAGCATCTTCTACTGAAATATCTGTTCCTAACATGCTTATCTCACTCATCTCTTGAAGTTTTTCCCAGTCAGCAGGTTTAAGTGTCCATCTATTTCAACTCGTTCTAGTTCTATTCCAGTTTTACAGCTTATGGGGAAATGCTTTTATTCATAACATTCCCTACACAACTCCTGGCCAAACTTTGAGATGTAAGCATCAAATCAGCTGCTGAATTCTGTCCATGAGCAGCATCTATGCTGGTTTCCCTCCATCATTTAAGCTTCCTAAACCTTTCCAGTCCATCACTTCTTCTGCTGCAGTATAACTGCTTCCCCAGAGATACTGAGAGCATTAACGTCTCCACACCATATTGTTTTATGATTTCCTCTTCCCCAACTTTCTCTGATGCTTCTCTACTTAATCGTTCCCATGCACTCTTAAAAATAAAGGTGCTTCAAAAGGTTCTTCAAGCGATGCCATAGAAGAACCATTTTTGGTTCCACAACGAACCATTCTGTCAAAGGTTCTTTAAAGAACCATCTCTTTTATACCTTTTTGTAATCTGAAGAACCTTCTTTCGCCACAAAGAACCTTTTGTGAAACAGAAAGATTCTTCAGATGTTAAAGGTTCTTTAAGGAACCATTTAGACAAAAAGGTTCTTCTATGGCATCGTGAAGCACCTTTATTTTTAAGAGTGTGGATGATAAAGTGAATTATTCTCATACTCTGTGATTCAGCCCATACTTCAGCAGTCAGTGATTCATATTCCTTATTTATTTCCACTTTCTAAACCCTGTTCCTTGTTGTATAAAGTAGCAACTCCAGCAGCATTACCAACATCCCTCTCTCTTCGTCCCGCTGTGTGTCCTTGTGTTACAAAGTTTCAATTCCTTTTAAGCCATGCTTCCTGAATACATATTATCTACCTGTCCATTAGCGATTAAACTTCTGATTGTAAAATTGTTAAAACCATTTAATCCCACCACATGCTGTCTGAGTGTGTATTCTGCACCTTGATTTTCTCATATATTTGCTCCACAGTCACTTCCTCTGCTTCCAGACGTTCTTCTGCGGCCCTCATTATGATCTTTATCTCTTCTGTTCTACTTTCCGTTCCTGCAGAGCAGTTTATCACTTCAGACATAAAGGCAATGAATGATACTTTGTCTGCTAGCATTGTATTTTCATTCACCTCGCTGAGATTTGGCCTTTCTTTTGCTTTAGTTTCTACATTTTGCATGTATTCTTTTTGAACTACCTTCTTGACTCTCTTTGTTGTAAAATCTGTATGTTTTGAGTTTTCACTGCTTCTTTCCTTCATCATATCCAGCACTGTGCTCACCTCCACAACTGCAACAACTGGCTTTCACTGGCTGTCCACATTTCCCATATTCGTGTTCTCAGCTGCCACATGTCCATACTTCTAGCACTCATAGCATCTGATCAGAGGAGGAACATATGGTCGAACAGTGTAATTATAAACCCAAGGAATACTCTTTCTGCTAACTTTTCTTCTTCCAGTTGCACCACTATTGAAAGACTGTCCAGCCTTTCTTTATCTCGAATATATTTCAGCCGTTTGACGTCTACCACTTTTGCCCCGGAGAGATTTCTCTTGATTGTTTTCTTCTCCCTCGAGGAGTCTTAAAGGAAGCAGATGTCTGAAGATGATTTGGCTGACCTGCAGTATGAATGCAGTGATGGACAGCTGTCTTTCCTCAGTCACTGCTGTTTGGATTTCATCTGATTCTCATTGTGGTGCTGAGATTATGAGGACTATGAGATTATGAGAATGAGAAAAGTCATTCCGTTGTGCAAGATCATTTATTAAGATAATTTTGATCAAAGTCGTTCCAAACTTCGCGAGGCAGACAGCGACATTCTGTGATCAAATAAATCATCTTAACACGCTCCACAGCACCACCAGAGCATTTATTTATAAAATACTTTTAGTTTGCGTGCTTAGGATTGATCATGGATATAAAGCACTATATTAATGTGCATTTCTGAATGAAACAATGTTATTTCTAGAGATATCTGAGTGAGAGCTGAGACTCAGAGGCTGCTGTGTCGCTCCTGTCATGTAAAGCTGTTGTGCTCGTGGAGACCTAATAAAGCAGAAAAGACCATCATTTCTTCTTCGTCGAAGAAGACGACTTCGAAGAGCATGCACGCGATGTCTCCGAGGGGGCAATCGGCGTGCACTGCGAGCGTTTTT
>NW_015654541.1:5371-6435 GCF_001515625.1 Sinocyclocheilus rhinocerous
ACCCTGCTGGTGATAAAGGCATGAACAAGTTTCTCCAAGTCTTGACTGGAAACAAAACCTCTAATTCTTGCAATGTTTATGCTAAGTAAATTATTGCTAGCTGTTCCAGCTTTGGAACATGCTGCAGGTCGAGCCTCCTCTCGTTTGAGAACTAGGGGTGTTGCTCCCTCAGCTAAGTAACTGCTAGCTGTTCCACCTTTGGAACATGCTGTAGGTCGAGCTCCCTCTCGATTGTGAGCTGGATGTTTGCTCCCTCAGCTACAGATTTACTGCTAGCCACTCCAGCATTATAAGCCTTAGATTGAGTTGATGACTTCTCAAACATAGCGTTTTGGGATGCACCATTTCCATCTATGGACTGCTCTTTCAGAGTGCCACGAGAACCCCTTAGAACAGTATTTTTAAATCCATGAAGTCTTTGTACACTTTCTAAAATCCACACTGTGGTAAGTTCGCACGATAGTACTCTGCGTTCTTTTCTAAAATCCTGTATGGTAAGAGCTGCGCGCAGCAGCTTCATGCTCTTTCTGAGTGGTTTAAAACCCTGGTTCCGCCTTGGGCACCACTCCACCTATGTATCCTCTGGATACCTACTTTAACAGGGTGTTGCTACTAGGGGTCTGTTGAGACAGTTCCTTCAGCATATACAGAGAAATGTGCGTTAGCCCCTGTGTGACAGGCCAAGACTTAGTATGATTCTAGGCTCTTGGTCATATTCCCTTAAAGTCAGGTCAAGTCACCTTTATTTCTATAGCACTTTTAACAATACAGATTGTGTCAAAGCAACTGAACAGCATTAGGGTATGTAGTTGGCCGTAGGGAATAATGTCACTGACAGCCGTCTAATGTCCCAGGGGCAACTCCCATGGCTCCCATGGCGAGTTGGTACTTAGTGCTCGCCATGGTTCTGGCATGCACTCCCCTCAGCATGGTGGCGTGGGTATACCGTTCCCCATAGCGACCCCTAGAGGACGCAGTTCGAAGTTCCCATGAAAGGAAACGTCTCAGGTTACTTATGTAACCATGGTTCCCTGAGTAGGGAACGAGACACTGCATCCTCTAGG
>NW_015654541.1:8149-9335 GCF_001515625.1 Sinocyclocheilus rhinocerous
GAGTTCTGGCCCTAACAGGTACGTTTTTGGGGTATGTACACTGACAGCTGTCTAACGTCCCAGGGGCAACTCCCATGACAAAATGGTAGAGTTGGTACTTAGTGCTCGCCAGGGTTTCTGGCATGCACTCCCCTCAGCATGGTGGCGTGGGTATACCGTACCCCATAGCGACCACTAGAGGACACAGTTCGAAGTTCCCTTGAAAAGGAACGTCTCAGGTAACGTATGAAACCATAGTTCCCTGAGTAGGGAACGAGACACTGCGTCCTCTAGGTTTCTTGCCATGCTGCGGACGCAAGCTTCAGACGAAGAAGCGAATGATGTGTGCTCCCGGCGCCTATTTATACTATAGTCGCACCGGTAGTGACGTCATGGGCTGTCGCCGGCCAACGTGTTGTTGGTGTTTTTTGAATGTATGCTTCAGACACGGGGTCATGTCGAGGCGTTCCCCGACTGACGTAACGTCTCCGTTCCCTCCTTCAAGGAACGAGGGTTACACAAGTAACCTAGACGTTTTTACTATGGTATTGAAATTGGTACAGAAAACAGAAATTTTGGTAGTAATGATATCAGTAATGTTTCGATTAATTAATATTTTGTTTAAGCTTTATATTCATATATCACATTAAAACAGCAAAAGATAAAAGTATTTACACAAGAAATATAAACATAAATTTAAACCATAAGAAGTAAAATATAATTAATCAATTAGCAAGTCTAGATAACTGAAGACTGAAAGAGAAAATTAAATTGGCAGTGAGATCAATTAATTAACAGTCCAGCTGTCAGAAAAACTATAATGAAATTATTTTTCTAATGTGTGATTTACTGAGGAAACTAAAGCATGATAAATATAGATTACTCAAGAAGTAAAATAGAAAAACATAATTCTCTAAATATGCAAACTTTAGACTTATGGTTATTATTGTTAAAGCTGACAGGAGTCACACGACAACTTGCAGGACTGAACAGGAATCTCTTCATTTCTGATACATTAAAATACATCAGTGGCGACTGCTGGAACATTTTCTAGGCAGGGCTGAAGCACAACTAACAATTTTATTAAACATCCCGAAATGATCTGATGCTAAACAGTTAAAGAAAAAGTTGAGGATGGTTCACCAAGCTCCAAGTATTAAAAATACTTCATTTTCATAACTGATAATACATTTTATATATATATATA
>NW_015654541.1:14233-15322 GCF_001515625.1 Sinocyclocheilus rhinocerous
GACTGACGTAACGTCTCCGTTCCCTCCTTCAAGGAACGAGGGTTACACAAGTAACCTAGACGTTTTTACTATGGTATTGAAATTGGTACAGAAAACAGAAATTTTGGTAGTAATGATATCAGTAATGTTTCGATTAATTAATATTTTGTTTAAGCTTTATATTCATATATCACATTAAAACAGCAAAAGATAAAAGTATTTACACAAGAAATATAAACATAAATTTAAACCATAAGAAGTAAAATATAATTAATCAATTAGCAAGTCTAGATAACTGAAGACTGAAAGAGAAAATTAAATTGGCAGTGAGATCAATTAATTAACAGTCCAGCTGTCAGAAAAACTATAATGAAATTATTTTTCTAATGTGTGATTTACTGAGGAAACTAAAGCATGATAAATATAGATTACTCAAGAAGTAAAATAGAAAAACATAATTCTCTAAATATGCAAACTTTAGACTTATGGTTATTATTGTTAAAGCTGACAGGAGTCACACGACAACTTGCAGGACTGAACAGGAATCTCTTCATTTCTGATACATTAAAATACATCAGTGGCGACTGCTGGAACATTTTCTAGGCAGGGCTGAAGCACAACTAACAATTTTATTAAACATCCCGAAATGATCTGATGCTAAACAGTTAAAGAAAAAGTTGAGGATGGTTCACCAAGCTCCAAGTATTAAAAATACTTCATTTTCATAACTGATAATACATTTTATATATATATATAGGTCAGAAAAGGTAAAAATAGTTGAGAGAAAATATGATGCATGTCAGACCCGTGTTACGTTCAGCAGCGGCAGCTCTTAAAGAAATAGCAGATGATACAACCTAATAACCAGCTGCTGTGATGTCTATTAATCAAAGGACAAAGAAAAAAAGAGGAAAAAAAAACTTTTATAGCTTTAAGGATTCATCTATATTTAATTTAGAATTTAGTGTTTGATAACTTAAATTTCAATTTCTGTATATTTCTGCTGAAGGGCACAGGTAAATATGACATTTATTATAATGGGTTTATGTGAAGATTGTTTTAAGTTCACTTAAATTAGAAGTTATTTTTTAAAGTCTAATAAATGTTAAA
>NW_015654541.1:15392-15794 GCF_001515625.1 Sinocyclocheilus rhinocerous
ATTGATTAATTTGTCCCAGCTGTTTACCTGATTGCCTCTCCCTTATAAGCGCCCTGTGTTTTCTGTTCTGGGCTCGTTTGTCTCACATCGGCAGCAGTACATGCCTTGTATTTGTGGCTGCCCTGTGCTCAGGTTATGTGTGGTGAGCACTTATGTTATTCTGGTTTTTTCCCCTTCGGGGTGGTTTGAGTTGTGTTTGTGTTTGTTTATTGTGAATAAAGACCCCCATCTGCCTGCATTTGAGTCTTCGCGTCTTACAGTCCGTGACAGTATTGGTATCATTGATACTGGCCTTCAGTCATAAGAAAATATGCCATTAAACAAATATTTGTTGTTTGTACATTAATTTGAAGATTGAATGTGAAATTATTGCAATATAAAAGTATATTTAAAAACTTTAAT
>NW_015654541.1:16525-25392 GCF_001515625.1 Sinocyclocheilus rhinocerous
AGGCTCCAGAAGTGGCGGTGTCTGCTCGCAGTTCCCCCGAGGCGGCGGTGTCCGCTCACGATCCTCCTGAGACGGCGATGCCCGCTCACAGTTCCCCCGAGGCGGCGGCGTCTGCTCACAGTTCCCCCGAGGCGGTGGAACTCGCCTCCGGTTTTTTCAAGGCGGCAGCTCCACTGTTTACCTGATTGCCTCTCCCTTATAAGCTCCCTGTGTTTTCTGTTCTGGGCTCGTTTGTCTCACATCGGCAGCAGTACATGCCTTGTATTTGTGGCTGCCCTGTGCTCCGGCTATGTGTGGTGAGCACTTATGTTATTCTGGTTTTTTCCCCTTCGGGGTGGTTTGAGTTGTGTTTGTGTTTGTTTATTGTGAATAAAGACCCCCATCTGCCTGCATTTGAGTCTTCGCCTCTTACAGTCCGTGACAAGTAAAATATACTGCCTTTATGTTGTTTGTACTAATTTGAAGTTGAAGATTGTTATTGCAATATAAAAGTATATTTAAAAACTTTAATGTTAGGTGGGATTAATCACGATTATCACGATTACCGCTCACGATGTTCTCGAGGCGGCGGTGCCCGCTCACGATGTTCTCGAGGCGGCGGTGCCCGCTCACGATGTTCTCGAGGCGGCGGTGCCCGCTCACGATGTTCTCGAGGCGGCGGTGCCCGCTCACGATGTTCTCGAGGCGGCGGTGCCCGCTCACGATGTTCTCGAGGCGGCGGTGCCCGCTCACGATGTTCTCGAGGCGGCGGTGCCCGCTCACGATGTTCTCGAGGCGGCGGTGCCCGCTCACGATGTTCTCGAGGCGGCGGTGCCCGCTCACGATGTTCTCGAGGCGGCGGTGCCCGCTCACGATGTTCTCGAGGCGGCGGTGCCCGCTCACGATGTTCTCGAGGCGGCGGTGCCCGCTCACGATGTTCTCGAGGCGGCGGTGCCCGCTCACGATGTTCTCGAGGCGGCGGTGCCCGCTCACGATGTTCTCGAGGCGGCGGTGCCCGCTCACGATGTTCTCGAGGCGGCGGTGCCCGCTCACGATGTTCTCGAGGCGGCGGTGCCCGCTCACGATGTTCTCGAGGCGGCGGTGCCCGCTCACGATGTTCTCGAGGCGGCGGTGCCCGCTCACGATGTTCTCGAGGCGGCGGTGCCCGCTCACGATGTTCTCGAGGCGGCGGTGCCCGCTCACGATGTTCTCGAGGCGGCGGTGCCCGCTCACGATGTTCTCGAGGCGGCGGTGCCCGCTCACGATGTTCTCGAGGCGGCGGTGCCCGCTCACGATGTTCTCGAGGCGGCGGTGCCCGCTCACGATGTTCTCGAGGCGGCGGTGCCCGCTCACGATGTTCTCGAGGCGGCGGTGCCCGCTCACGATGTTCTCGAGGCGGCGGTGCCCGCTCACGATGTTCTCGAGGCGGCGGTGCCCGCTCACGATGTTCTCGAGGCGGCGGTGCCCGCTCACGATGTTCTCGAGGCGGCGGTGCCCGCTCACGATGTTCTCGAGGCGGCGGTGCCCGCTCACGATGTTCTCGAGGCGGCGGTGCCCGCTCACGATGTTCTCGAGGCGGCGGTGCCCGCTCACGATGTTCTCGAGGCGGCGGTGCCCGCTCACGATGTTCTCGAGGCGGCGGTGCCCGCTCACGATGTTCTCGAGGCGGCGGTGCCCGCTCACGATGTTCTCGAGGCGGCGGTGCCCGCTCACGATGTTCTCGAGGCGGCGGTGCCCGCTCACGATGTTCTCGAGGCGGCGGTGCCCGCTCACGATGTTCTCGAGGCGGCGGTGCCCGCTCACGATGTTCTCGAGGCGGCGGTGCCCGCTCACGATGTTCTCGAGGCGGCGGTGCCCGCTCACGATGTTCTCGAGGCGGCGGTGCCCGCTCACGATGTTCTCGAGGCGGCGGTGCCCGCTCACGATGTTCTCGAGGCGGCGGTGCCCGCTCACGATGTTCTCGAGGCGGCGGTGCCCGCTCACGATGTTCTCGAGGCGGCGGTGCCCGCTCACGATGTTCTCGAGGCGGCGGTGCCCGCTCACGATGTTCTCGAGGCGGCGGTGCCCGCTCACGATGTTCTCGAGGCGGCGGTGCCCGCTCACGATGTTCTCGAGGCGGCGGTGCCCGCTCACGATGTTCTCGAGGCGGCGGTGCCCGCTCACGATGTTCTCGAGGCGGCGGTGCCCGCTCACGATGTTCTCGAGGCGGCGGTGCCCGCTCACGATGTTCTCGAGGCGGCGGTGCCCGCTCACGATGTTCTCGAGGCGGCGGTGCCCGCTCACGATGTTCTCGAGGCGGCGGTGCCCGCTCACGATGTTCTCGAGGCGGCGGTGCCCGCTCACGATGTTCTCGAGGCGGCGGTGCCCGCTCACGATGTTCTCGAGGCGGCGGTGCCCGCTCACGATGTTCTCGAGGCGGCGGTGCCCGCTCACGATGTTCTCGAGGCGGCGGTGCCCGCTCACGATGTTCTCGAGGCGGCGGTGCCCGCTCACGATGTTCTCGAGGCGGCGGTGCCCGCTCACGATGTTCTCGAGGCGGCGGTGCCCGCTCACGATGTTCTCGAGGCGGCGGTGCCCGCTCACGATGTTCTCGAGGCGGCGGTGCCCGCTCACGATGTTCTCGAGGCGGCGGTGCCCGCTCACGATGTTCTCGAGGCGGCGGTGCCCGCTCACGATGTTCTCGAGGCGGCGGTGCCCGCTCACGATGTTCTCGAGGCGGCGGTGCCCGCTCACGATGTTCTCGAGGCGGCGGTGCCCGCTCACGATGTTCTCGAGGCGGCGGTGCCCGCTCACGATGTTCTCGAGGCGGCGGTGCCCGCTCACGATGTTCTCGAGGCGGCGGTGCCCGCTCACGATGTTCTCGAGGCGGCGGTGCCCGCTCACGATGTTCTCGAGGCGGCGGTGCCCGCTCACGATGTTCTCGAGGCGGCGGTGCCCGCTCACGATGTTCTCGAGGCGGCGGTGCCCGCTCACGATGTTCTCGAGGCGGCGGTGCCCGCTCACGATGTTCTCGAGGCGGCGGTGCCCGCTCACGATGTTCTCGAGGCGGCGGTGCCCGCTCACGATGTTCTCGAGGCGGCGGTGCCCGCTCACGATGTTCTCGAGGCGGCGGTGCCCGCTCACGATGTTCTCGAGGCGGCGGTGCCCGCTCACGATGTTCTCGAGGCGGCGGTGCCCGCTCACGATGTTCTCGAGGCGGCGGTGCCCGCTCACGATGTTCTCGAGGCGGCGGTGCCCGCTCACGATGTTCTCGAGGCGGCGGTGCCCGCTCACGATGTTCTCGAGGCGGCGGTGCCCGCTCACGATGTTCTCGAGGCGGCGGTGCCCGCTCACGATGTTCTCGAGGCGGCGGTGCCCGCTCACGATGTTCTCGAGGCGGCGGTGCCCGCTCACGATGTTCTCGAGGCGGCGGTGCCCGCTCACGATGTTCTCGAGGCGGCGGTGCCCGCTCACGATGTTCTCGAGGCGGCGGTGCCCGCTCACGATGTTCTCGAGGCGGCGGTGCCCGCTCACGATGTTCTCGAGGCGGCGGTGCCCGCTCACGATGTTCTCGAGGCGGCGGTGCCCGCTCACGATGTTCTCGAGGCGGCGGTGCCCGCTCACGATGTTCTCGAGGCGGCGGTGCCCGCTCACGATGTTCTCGAGGCGGCGGTGCCCGCTCACGATGTTCTCGAGGCGGCGGTGCCCGCTCACGATGTTCTCGAGGCGGCGGTGCCCGCTCACGATGTTCTCGAGGCGGCGGTGCCCGCTCACGATGTTCTCGAGGCGGCGGTGCCCGCTCACGATGTTCTCGAGGCGGCGGTGCCCGCTCACGATGTTCTCGAGGCGGCGGTGCCCGCTCACGATGTTCTCGAGGCGGCGGTGCCCGCTCACGATGTTCTCGAGGCGGCGGTGCCCGCTCACGATGTTCTCGAGGCGGCGGTGCCCGCTCACGATGTTCTCGAGGCGGCGGTGCCCGCTCACGATGTTCTCGAGGCGGCGGTGCCCGCTCACGATGTTCTCGAGGCGGCGGTGCCCGCTCACGATGTTCTCGAGGCGGCGGTGCCCGCTCACGATGTTCTCGAGGCGGCGGTGCCCGCTCACGATGTTCTCGAGGCGGCGGTGCCCGCTCACGATGTTCTCGAGGCGGCGGTGCCCGCTCACGATGTTCTCGAGGCGGCGGTGCCCGCTCACGATGTTCTCGAGGCGGCGGTGCCCGCTCACGATGTTCTCGAGGCGGCGGTGCCCGCTCACGATGTTCTCGAGGCGGCGGTGCCCGCTCACGATGTTCTCGAGGCGGCGGTGCCCGCTCACGATGTTCTCGAGGCGGCGGTGCCCGCTCACGATGTTCTCGAGGCGGCGGTGCCCGCTCACGATCCTCCCGAGGCGGCGGTGCCCACTCACGAGGCTCCAGAAGTGGCGGTGTCTGCTCGCAGTTCCCCCGAGGCGGCGGTGTCCGCTCACGATCCTCCTGAGACGGCGATGCCCGCTCACAGTTCCCCCGAGGCGGCGGCGTCTGCTCACAGTTCCCCCGAGGCGGTGGAACTCGCCTCCGGTTTTTTCAAGGCGGCAGCTCCACTGTTTACCTGATTGCCTCTCCCTTATAAGCTCCCTGTGTTTTCTGTTCTGGGCTCGTTTGTCTCACATCGGCAGCAGTACATGCCTTGTATTTGTGGCTGCCCTGTGCTCAGGTTATGTGTGGTGAGCACTTATGTTATTCTGGTTTTTTCCCCTTCGGGGTGGTTTGAGTTGTGTTTGTGTTTGTTTATTGTGAATAAAGACCCCCATCTGCCTGCATTTGAGTCTTCGCGTCTTACAGTCCGTGACAGTATTGGTATCATTGATACTGGCCTTCAGTCATAAGAAAATATGCCATTAAACAAATATTTGTTGTTTGTACATTAATTTGAAGATTGAATGTGAAATTATTGCAATATAAAAGTATATTTAAAAACTTTAATGTTAGGTGGGATTAATCACGATTACTTTCAGAAAAATGTGCGATTAATTAGTTAATTTTTAATCGATTGACAGCACTAATATATATATATACACATACACCAAACAGGACCACATTGGGAATATAACAGAGCACTTTTTCAAGTATCTGACAACACTGACACATGTTTAGTCTTGTGAGGTGTACTATAGATAACTGTTTATACCGGTATTGTATCTGTTATGTGCTGTTCACTTTCACACTGTTGCTAAAGATATGTTACTTTGTTCACTCTTCATTTCACAGTCCTGCAAAACAGGAGCGTAGCTGCGTTTAAGACCAAACATATAATGGTGATTGAGTGTGACCGGGACGCATAAGTGAATGTGAGATATTTCACTAAATAAAATTATCCTGCCAGAAGAATAGAGTGAAAACTTTATTATGTCTGTTCATCTGTATCATTTCAGTTAGCTTTTATTATGTTTCACACATGTACAGTAAGGTGAATTTAATGTTTCTGATGTTTCAGTATGGATGAGAAGCTTTTGGAAAACACTTGAAGACTCTAGTGTGGACAGAGAGCGTTTAGAAATGAAAATTACATTTTCAAATGGATCTGAATTAATAGTCATGTGACAAAACATGTCATTACCATGCCATTACCAAAATAAATATAAAATCCTAAACTATTAAAAGAAAGATATTTCCACATGAATCTAAAGCTGAATCCACATATTACTGTTCTGTTTCCAGTATGCAGTGATACGCTACTGAAATCATCTCTGAGAGCAAAGGAGCCCCTGCTGGTGACCGGCACTCATAAACTGGAAAAATCATGTTTCTCTTTAAATCTAGTGTTTTGCACAGGGTTCTGTGATGTTTGTTTAGGGTATAGAAGATGACCTTGCCAACAAAGACTTCTGGTCATACGTAAACTTCTGTATCGCAGTATCATTGAATCCATTATTCTGTACTGTGTCACTTGCTATTTTACCATGCTCTCTTGCACTAACAGAAATAAGCTCTTTAAAATCCCCAATACCTCCTCAAAAATAATTGCTTTTTTATTGCTAATTTGTCAGCTCTTGCTGATACTGCCATTATTCGCAGAGCAAATACTATAATAAAAAACTCTAGCCATCCTCTCAACTCATGTTTCATCCTTCTCCCTTCAGGTCGCAGATACAGACAGCTACCTCAAAAAAAGCACGCTTTGGGAAAAGGTTTGTACCCTCGGACATTAGAGCGTTAAATTCACAGAAACCGTGGAGTGTGTAATTTAAAAGCTATACTGTTCTGTTGCTGCTTCCATCTCCGGGCAATATACGTGTAAGTGTGTAAATGTATATTAGGTGCAGGACACGTGTATCATGTGCACTGTTATTGTTTCTGGTGTAAATGTGTGTATTTTTGTATTTGGTGGAAAACATGTGCATTATATGTATTATAGTTCCTGGTACAGTCTGTGAAAACAAATTTCCTCTTCGGAGGACAATAAAGAATGAATCTGAATCTGAATTCTTGATGCTTATTTGAAAACTACATGGTCTGCGTGTTGGAGCAGGGTTGGAACAAAACTCTGCATGGCTCCGGCCCTCCAGGAATTGAATTTGACACCCCTGGTCTATGAAATGAGCTCAGTGATACAGTCAAACAACAATCTCTGTGTGTGTGTGTGTGTGTGTGTGTGTCTGTGTTTCTGGACCTACATTTTCGTGGTCCTGCTGTCATCATCTTCTTTCCTCCACGATCCACACTATAAACACACATTAATGTAGATCTGCATCATTCTCACACACACACACACACACACGTTCAGTATGTCAGTATTAGTGTTTGACATACTTGAGTATCTGCAGTTTATAGTTTGGATCCTGCAGTTTGTGTTTGAGCAGCTGGACTCCTGATTGTCCTGGGTGATTGTAGCTCAGATCCAGCTCTCTCAGGTGTGAAGGGTTTGAACTCAGAACTGAAGACAAATAGCCACAGCCTTTCTCTGTCACCATACAGCCAGACAACCTACAGACACACACACAGTCAGATCATCTACAAACACACAGATCAACTACAGCCACACACAGATCAACTACAGCCACACACAGATCAACTACAGCCACACACAGTCAGATCATCTACAGACACACACAGTCAGATCATCTACAGATTAGAGGTCGACCGATAGTGGATTTTACTGATACCGATAGCTAGGTTGGACCACACTGGCTGATACCAATTAATCAACCGATCGTTTTTAAAATGGATACTGTATGAAAACTAAAAAACAAAAAAACTAGAATATAGTCCTCGAGCGCGTGCCCTGCTCGAGGGCTAATAACAGTCTTGCAATTTCCATACCTGGCCAATGTTCATTCGAAAAGCTGCTGGATCCTTGTGTGGCCGAGTATTCTGTTACGGCACCGACAAGACGAGAGGCGTGTGGATCCATATGCAGGGCTTTTATTTAAAGGCGTGGTCATGAAACAGACGATGGTCAGAAAACAACAAAGGTACAACACAGGAAAGACAAGAGTATCCTAGGGCAAGGGTGGGTATTCGATCGGTGAACATTATCCAGAGGGCTTGACAATAGGGGTAATCCAGAAACACGAGCAATAGTCCAGGCGAAGTGCAAACATAGTCCAAAACAGCAAGACAAAGGGATGATCCAAGACAGGCTAATAATCAGGAAACAGGTAATCAGGAATCAAGACGTGACTAGACTTAGACTAAGACTAGAACTATGAACTAGAAACTAGGACCAGGAACTGGCTGATAAGTGCAAACAATACTTGGCGAAGTGAGAAGGATTTGAGTGGTTGTCATATAGTGTGTGTGATTAGCTGCAGGTGAGTCCAATCAGTGCAATGGAGCATGGGAAATGTATGGTGTGAATGTCTATGTAATCGGAAGGCGGCCTCTGGTGGCAAGCAGTTGAAAGCTCATGAACCGGATTTGTGGCAATATGGATATTGTATGTTTATACTCTCACCCTTTAACTGCTTCTATTCTAGAACACTTGATTATTATCCTTTCAAAATAACAAAATATGGCAGTCGCACACCAGGCAAAAAGCGCAGCGCCGCATCTAGAACTCGCAGGTATCAGGTATCACACACACCGGACACATCGTGTTCAGTTCAGCAGTCTAAAACAGTTTATTTAATCACCAAACGGGCAAATGTTCACTTAAAGAATGATCAAAAAGCGGCATAGATGAGTTTGAAGCTCAGCGTTTAAAACAACAGAGCAGACAAAAATAGAAAGCATGATCTATATTATAGCTCTCTATATGAAACATACACACTATATAGCCACAGAAATACAAACGTTTCACTGAAAAAATGCACAATACACAGTTCTTCCAGCCCAGGGTGAAGTCTTTATGTACATTAACAATGATTTGGGACAAATTTAATGTAATTTAATGTAAAACTGTTAATGGCGTTCTGTGGTAGAGGTCTGCGCGGGACTGTTTTTTTTAGTTCTATTCTGCACCCACCCGCTCCCGCTATATATTCACTCTTTGTTCACCCGCTGTCCGCTTAGAATAATTTTCTTCCCGACCCGACCGTTCCTGCTAAATTTAGATCTCGTTTCCAGAATCTCACATTTAAATTTCCGCTACTGAAAGAAAGAGAGATAGGCTGACAAATAAAAGAGTAGTCTGCACAAAATTGTATGTTATTTTATTCGTCTTGTCAAGAGTCTTGAATTTATTGATTTTGACTTGAATTTATATGAATTATCTTAACACAGAAAATTTGTTTAATATTTTATGCAACACAGTAGGAAGAAAAAGTGTCAGAGAAAATAAAAATTTACAAAAATTCTATTTCTTATTTTTATTCGTCTTGCCAGGATACAATTCGTTTAACATTGACAACACAATAGGGAAAAAGTGTCGCAGAGAGAAAAAATAAATAAAAATGTAGGTTGTACAAAAATAGCCTATTAGCTATTTTTATTC
>NW_015654541.1:25431-29260 GCF_001515625.1 Sinocyclocheilus rhinocerous
CCACCGGTACAGCCTGCTCTGAGCATCGTTATGCACATGCTGCGCACAGACCACGCAAATAAAACGCGTGACGTTTAAAGTATGCATGCATAACAGTCCTGAGCGCAAGCTGTAATGATTTTCTGTCGGCTGAATGAACATATCAGTTTGCTTTCTCACATTACATCTTTAAATCTGCAACTTCGCTGACTAACAAATGCATTAATGTGATCAGCTGGGTATAAACTAACATGACATTTAACATATGGCTTGCATGTTTTGGTCACGTTTTAACCACTGGAGGTGCTACTAATGTTTGTGTCCTCTCAGCCTTGATAGCAAACATACTGCTGTCCTTTCTCCACTAAAAAATATCGGCATGGATTTTTGCCGATAGCGATAGTTCCCGCAATCAACTACCGGTGCCGATTAATCAGCAAAACCGATGCATCGGTCGACCTCTACTACAGACACACACAGTCAGATAATTTACAGACACAGACAGTCAGATCATCTACAGACACAAAGACAGATCATCTACAGACACACCCAGATCATCTACAGACACACACAGTCAGATCATCTACAGACACACACACAGATCATCTACAGACACAAAGACAGATCATCTACAGACACACCCAGATCATCTACAGACACACACAGTCAGATCATCTACAGACACACAGTCAGATCATCTACAGACACACACATACCATCCACAGACACACACAGTCAGATCATCTACAGACACACACAGTCAGATCATTTACAGACACACATCAACATTGTGACCAGTTGACTGTAAATTATCTTTTATATGTTCTTAATACCTCAGTATCTGCAGCTTACAGTTTAGACTCTTCAGTCCATCAGAGAGCAGCTTCACTCCTGAATCCTGCAGGTCATTGTTACTCAGATCCAGTTCTCTCAAGACAGAGTTTGAGGATTGAAGGACTGAAGACACAATTTTACAATGCTGATTTGAGAGATCACAGCCAGAAAATCTAGAAGAGATTAAATCAAATTTAAGAAATAACAAAACAACAGACATGTACAGAGGGTTGCCAGTTTTCTGCCCTCAGGGAACGGAGGATGACATGATCTGAACATTGAATTATTTTGATAAGATGAGCTCCTGAGAGTGAGATAATCTGATCATGTTATCATTCAGATTTATTCATATCCGAGATAAGATGAGCTCCTGACTGTTTATTCAGCTAATGAATATTTAATATTTTGCAAAATGTAGCAAATATTTCTGAAGGTATAAAAGTTATAAAAGTTTTGAGAGACTCTCCAGACAGCTGTGCATTTATTGCAGTTTATTTATTTTGCTGGATTAAGTCCTTACTGCTATATTGTTAATTTAATACATTTTTGTAGTTTCCCATTATTTGGTGCTTGAGTTGCATTCGTTTGAGTCAATCGTGTTCACAGGCACAGTAACTTTCTTTGCTTTATTTTGCTTTATTAACTTTATTCAACGTCACATTCATTCACGATCAAATGAGACATGTTGAATAAATGCTTGCTATGTAGTTTAAGCTTTACAGTAAGAGACAGAGATGAATTGACTGAGTCACGTATGTGGAAATCAAATCATTTAAAATTATGTTAATGAATTAAAAGAGCCCTGAATGAGTGCATGTTGGGAATAAAACAGTTGAATTTAATTCTCTGTCAGCTGCTTCAGCTCTTTTAAATGCTTGTTTAAAAGTTCCTAAATTATATTAACATTTACTATTTATTTCACTATTAATCATCCTCTATGAACTTGCAGCTCTGTGGAAATGAATTTATGATGTCTGTGGGTGATTGCATTAATGTTTAAAGTATAGGTTTTGCAGGAGTGTATAGAAATTCATTGGGCAAAATACACATTATTACACACATTAACATGTTTAAAAACATGGGTTGCAATGAGGGCATTGATGAGAAGTGTCTCATTTGCTGCAGATTCACTATAAAAGACTAAACATAGCACTGTTATTACATAATAACCTATTCTAGACCACAGCCAAAACATTAAAAAGTTTATTTATTAGGCTACTTGGATGATTTATAAATCACAGGTTTAGTGCATCAAGTTCTTAACAGAAGTAGGAATGTCTGCAGGCATAATGAAAGCAACCACACAGCAAGCTATTTTACATTTAAGAAAAGACCTTGTCAATTAGCCAACATGAAGTTTTTCTTTAACCCTCATATGGTTCTCATTTTCTGTTTACACTAATGGTATTTGGGGTCAATATGACCCCAAAATTGATAGAGTAATTTGTAAAAAATATATACATTTTTAATCATACAAATTATATATATATATATATATATATATACACTTATATTTGTTTACTTCTCATCTATACATTAAAGCTGTGTTTTGGGAGATATGGAGTATTTTTGTACCTATTTACCACAAAAATCCTCAACTACACCATTAGCTTGAATGTTAAATATTACATTTTCATGAAAAAATTCAAAACAAAAACAACTGCAATAAGCAGATATGAATGGTGGGTGTGTGTGTGTGTGAGAGAGGGTGTGTGTGCGTGTGTGTGTGTATGTACGTGAGTGAGTATGCTCGTTCCACATTGCATTTGTGCTCTAGTACCAGGCCTTCATTTCTGTGTGGAAATTTTCAGATTTATACCAGATTTATTGATTTTTGTTGACAAATTAAAAAAATATATAGAGATTTTTTCGCATTTGCCATTCATTTCAATGTGGGGTCATATTGACCCCAAATACCAGATTTGTAAAAAATAAAATGTACATACCTTAAGAACAACCGAATCAACCCCAGTTTTTTTATGTGAATATAGATAGAAAATGTAGAAAAGTCACAAAATCTTATTCCACTGAGATGAGGGAACCATTTTTTTTCCATTCATTTTCAATTGGGGTCATATTGACCCCAAAGACCAGATTTGTAAAAAAAAAAATAAAATTACATACCTTTAGAACGACCGAATCAAGCCCATTTTTTTTGAAGGGATGAAGGGAACCATTTTTTTTTAACTAAGTAAAAGTTGATTGGGGTCATATTGACCCCAAGGACAGATTGAGGGTTTTAAAAAACATCAGTCTAGTTACGATTAGATTTATTTTATTTTCCGTGATCGGGATCATTTTATTTTGTCGGATGTCAAATAGATCCGTGATTAAGCGGAGCGGTCATAAGTCAAAGTAAATGATCAGAAGTGTTGTGGAGAATAATTTTGTACACAATAATGGAAAACAATCAATTTCTTCATAAGGGTCAGCTCATAATGAAGTTGACTACAGAGTGAGCAGCCGTGTTTTCTTGACATTTTTTTTCGCGGTACATCTTTTTTTTTTATGTCATCACATTAAATCGCAGCTGCTGAAATTCGGTAAAAAAAAACTGCTTACATTTACATTTTATCCTGTATGGTGACCGGGAGGGGACATGTTCAGTTCTCTTAATTTTGTTCACTTTCAATTAGTCGAGGTAACGACATCCTTATGCACGATTTCTTATGTTGAGGGAATGACATATTTTTCTTGTGGCCACGAGTTTTAAACAAACCTGCATGACCTGCGAGCCAAACTGAACCGTGAACCATTTTGCTCGACTATCTACTGTATTAAAAAGCTGTGTCGTAACTCCTTTAAGATTTTGGTCTGTTATTCAGGAGAAAATCTCTCATTTAGGATTTCATTGCTAAATATGATAGTTTAGTTAATGATTAAACACTCACAGAGCTTTTCTGCAGTTGATCACAGCTGGTATCAGTCTTCTTCTTCCCTCAGCTGATGTGTTGTATTTCTTGAGCTCAAACTCATCCAGCGGCTCCTCTGACCTCTGAAGCATGTAGGCGATTGC
>NW_015654541.1:29302-30714 GCF_001515625.1 Sinocyclocheilus rhinocerous
TGTTCTCTGTGTGTGTCAGTAGATCCTGTAAGAGGCTCTGATTGGACTCCAGTGAGACGCCCAGCAGGAACCGCAGGAACAGATCCAGCTCTCCATTCTTACTCTCAAGGGCTTCATCTACTGCTGATGTTAGTAGATCATACAAAGAGTCTTTATTCAAACTGTGTTGTTTAAATCTTTTATCCAGAAACTCCAGTGGCTCCTTGTTCTTCATTAAATAGCAGTAAAACACATGGAAAGCAGTGAGAAACTCCTGAACGCTCAGATGAATGAAGCTGTAGACTTTCCTCTGATGAATCACAGATTCCTGCTTAAAGATCTCAGTGCAAATCCCAGAATACACTGAGGCGTCAGTGAGGTCTATGCCGCTCTCAATCAGGTCCTCCTCATAGAACATCACATTGCCCTTCATCAGCTGTTTGAAAGCCACTTCAGCAAGTTTCACAATCACTTCTCTGTTGGACTGCAGGAGTTTCTCTGGATCTCTCTCTTCATACTTCTGGTTCCTCATGTTGATCTGAATCAGCAAGAAGTGGATGTACATTTCAGTCAGAGTTTGAGGGATTTCTGCACTCAGATCTTCTTCCAGGAGCTTCTGAAGCACAGTGGATGAGATCCAGCAGAAGACGGAGAAGACGGGGATGATGTGGAGGCTTCTTGCTCTTCTGATGTGTGAGATGATTCTGCTGGCTTGATGCTGTTGATGCTGCATCTGATTGGCTGCTGCTGGTCTGGAGGTGATCCAGATGAGAGCAGAGGGAAGCAGCTCTCCTTTCATGAGCTTTGACATCAACACACCCACTGATGAAGTCTCAGTCACATCACAAACTTTCTGGGCGTCTGGAGCGTCTGATGTGATTCTGCTTTCATCCAGACCATCAAAGATGAACACAACTTTACACTCCTCATAAATCTCATAAATCTGATCTTGAAGTTCAGGATGAAAGTCCAGCAGAAGTCTGTGAAGACTGTACTGATGATCTCGGATCAAGTTCAGCTCTCGAAATGGAAGCACAAACATGAAATCTACATCCTGATGGGCTTTTCCCTCGGCCCAGTCCAGAATGAACTTCTGCACAGAGTTTTTCCGATTCCAGCGATGCCTTTAGTAACAACAGTCTTGATCTGGTCTTTCTCTTCACATCCTGGTTCAGGTGAGGCTTTAAAGATGTCATTGCAGTAGATTGGAATGTCTTGTGAATATTGTGTTCTGGCTGTTTGCTCCATCAGTAAAACCTCATGTTCTTCGTTCACTCCTTCACTCTCTCCCTCTATGATGTAGAGCTGTGTGTAGATCCTGTTCAGGAGAGTTTCATTCTCTTTGAGTTTCACTCCCTCAATTAATATCTCACACTTTTTCTTCATGCTGGCTTTGTGCTGCTCTTTGACTCTCTTTAGTTCATCATCTGTTG
>NW_015654541.1:38607-41067 GCF_001515625.1 Sinocyclocheilus rhinocerous
ATAGAAAGCAGCGAGAAACTCCTGAACACTCAGATGAATGAAACTGTAGACCTTCTTCTGATGAATCACAGATTCCTCCTTAAAGATCTCAGTGCAAATCCCAGAATACACTGAGGCGTCAGTGAGGTCTATGCCGCTCTCAATCAGGTCCTCCTCGTAGAACATCACATTGCCCTTCATCAGCTGTTTGAAAGCCACTTCAGCAAGTTTCACAATCACTTCTCTGTTGGTCTGCAGGAGTTTCTCTGGATGTCTCTCTTCATACTTCTGTTTCCTCATGTTGATCTGAATCAGCAGGAAGTGGATGTACATTTCAGTCAGAGTTTGAGGGATTTCTGCACTCAGATCTTCTTCCAGGAGCTTCTGAAGCACAGTGGATGAGATCCAGCAGAAGACGGGGATGTGGCACATGATGTGGAGGCTTCTTGCTCTTCTGATGTGTGAGATGATTCTGCTGGCTTGATGCTGGTCACTGATTCTCTTCCTGAAATATTCCTCTTTCTGAGGCTCAGTGAATCCCTGAATTTCTGTCAGACGGTGGATGTATTTGGAGGGGATCTGATTGGCTGCTGCTGGTCTGGAGGTGATCCAGATGAGAGCAGAGGGAAGCAGCTCTCCTTTCATGAGCTTTGACATCAACACAGCCACTGATGAAGTCTCAGTCACATCACAAACTTTCTGAGCGTCTGAAAACATCAGTGTGATTCTGCTTTCATCCAGACCATCAAAGATGAACACAACTTTACACTCCTCATAAATCTGTGAGTCCAGATCTTGAAGTTCAGGATGAAAGTCCAGCAGAAGTCTGTGAAGACTGTACTGATGATCTCGGATCAAGTTCAGCTCTCGAAATGGAAGCACAAACATGAAATCTACATCCTGATGGGCTTTTCCCTCGGCCCAGTCCAGAATGAACTTCTGCACAGAGACGGTTTTTCCGATTCCAGCGATGCCTTTAGTAAGAACAGTCTTGATCTGCTCTTTCTCCTCAGATCCTGCTTCAGCTGAGGCTTTAAAGATGTCATTGCAGTAGATTGGAGTGTCTTGTGAGTGTTGTGTTCTGGCTGTTTTCTCCATCTGTAAAACCTCATGTTCTTCATTCACTCCTTCTCTCTCTCCCTCTATGATGTAGAGCTGTGTGTAGATGCTGTTCAGGAGGCTTTCATTCTCCTGGAGTTTCAGTCCCTCAAATAATCTCTCATACTTGTTCTTCATGCTGGTTTTGAGCTGCTCTTTGACTCTCTGTAGTTCATCATTAACTGGTCCAAGAGAAGCCTGCTGTACGTCTTCAGTCTGACTGTCTTTATACACACTACTGAAACAACAACAACAACAAAAGAAATGATTAAATTATATGAAATTAATTTAAAAATGTACATGTATGAACACAGTTAAAACGTAAATGATATTGTCAATCAGTTGTAGGGCTGAGATAATATTGGTGCAACTCTTTATGGCCTCAATACATTATTAAATGTGCAGTAGGAGAACTTGGAAAATGCTAACTTTAGCCTGATAGCAACGTCCCATCCTCCCTGCAATCGCCGTCCAAAGCCACGCCCCCTGAAAGCATTTACGCTCACAGACCAGAGACAACATTACTACAATAGGCTACATCAGCGGTTCCCAATTCCAGCCCATGTTCCGAAGTGAAGTAAACTTCAACGGATTTCCCCCGCTCAGGGAGTAGGGAGCAATGAACACTGTGTAGGGATCATATCGATCGGAACACAGTTCATGCACGTAGCTCACTTCTAACGAGCTGGCGCGCGAGGACTGGATTAACCGCTGGACTACATCATGTGTCATTCACCGGTGAGAAATCTTTAAAAGTACTACAATATCAGGAAGGAAGATCGGGTTGTTGATTTTTGCCTGCCATCCTCGCTCTGTCTGCACAGCGTGCGTGAACGCGCTGATGACGTATCCTGTCTGCGGCAATCGCTGTCCAAAGCCACGCCCCCTGAACGCATATACGCTCACAGACCAGAATACCAGAGACAACATTACTACAATAGGCTACATCAGGTTCCCAATTCCAGCCCATGTTCCGAAGTGAAGTAAACTTCAACGGATTTCCCCCGCTCAGGGAGTAGGGAGCAATGAACACTGTGTAGGGCTCATATCGATCGGAACACAGTTCACGCACGTAGCTCACTTCTAACGAGCTGGTTATCTGAATCGGGTGTGTTAACTAAGCGAGACATTCAAAATATGCAGAACGGGCGCTGGGCTACATCATGTGTTATTCACCGGTGAGAAAACTTTAAAAGTACTATAAATACCAGGAAGGAAGATCGGGTTGTTGAAGTTTGTCTGCCATTCTCGCTCTGTCTGCACAGCGTGCGTGAACGCGCTGATGATGTATCCTGTCTGCGCGAACCGGGTGCGTAGAGGTATGCAAATACAAATGTTGACAAAACGGACCGAGCGTTTTGATTGGACGAACATTTCATGGTC
>NW_015654541.1:41254-44841 GCF_001515625.1 Sinocyclocheilus rhinocerous
GACGTATCCTGTCTGCGCGAACAGGGTGCGCAGAGGTATGCTAATACATATGTTGACAGGCAGTTGGGAAAGCCCATTAAAACGCTCGGACCGAGCGTTTTGATTGGACGAACATTTTTCGGTCCTACGCCTTCCACAGAATATATAAATACAGATAAATAAATTTAGACCACTTAACTTAATGATTGCTATCGGGATGTGAAGAGACTTTAAACCAGCATAACAAAAAAATTTTTTGAAGACAATCACCTATTGCACCTTTAATCCCTTTAAAGTTATACATATGAATTAAACATGGGAAAATGGCCTTCATCATCACAATATGCTAATATGCCAGTGTTAGGGATTCATCAGTATGCTGATTGAGGCCTGTTGGGACAATCCAGGCAAAGGATGATTCTGTCTGAAGAGGCAGAGTCGCTTACACCTCTAATACCATTTGCCCCACAGGACATATACATACTACATACTATTTATCTATTCATGTGATCCAACATGTAACAATGTCATGTTTGGTTTCATCTGATAGTTTATAGACTGAACTGTATTCTGGTGAACTAAACAGAGATATTAAAGTATCCTAATGTACAGACTAGGTACTATTGTTTAAACATGCATTGTGGAGAACATGTTAATGTGCTTCTCTCCCTCTTGATCAATACCCACTTAACTTCAGGTTTATAGTCTTTCGGTTTCCTGTCAGTTTATCTTGTGCTGATATTCCACTCATCATTAACAATGCTGTGATCAGTGTATAAGAAGGAAAAGTAACTGCTGATCGGGGAGAATGGCTTTTACCCTACTGCTCCCAGACACTGGTGTGTAAGCTCATACTACAAGAAAGTACTCTGCCTCTTCTGCGTAGCAGTGCATTAACTGTTACAGCTAAGTTTCTCTAAACAGTATGTTATTCCATTGTACTTTCTGTATATTTAAACATGTAACTTAATAAATAACTTTGCCTGCTTTAAGGCTCTGAGAATCTTTCCTTTTACCACTGATAAAGTTGAAAGCTAAAGTGACTTTTGTAAGCTAAATGTTTAGTTTAAATCCTACATTTTCCTATCAGTTCTAAAAAACACTTTTACCTTTAGAGAATAAGAGGTTAAATAATAACAACAACTTTAATGAAATTAGATAAATTATACTGGAGTCAAGACAAATAAATGAATTAAGCACTTCATCCTTCAACTGCTTTCTGTTCCGATTACTGGTTCAGAGTAGCAGCTTAAGATCCCAGTCTTGCACAATACAGATGTCAATCTCGTATTTTCTGTATAACTGATGTCTTACATTTCAATTTTAGTTAAAAAGTCAGTTAATTTTCCATCATTGAGCTTTTGTTCTAGATTTGAAGAAAAAAAAACATCTCCTTGTCTGAATTCAGTGTGTTATAGACTCCTTTAGAGATGTTAAATCACCACTACATGCTTATACTCACAGCTGACCAGAGGTCACTGGTTCATCACTGAATGTAGGAGGAAGAGGCAATGATTTGTCACTCTTCAGAGACACACAGCTGGGTTCTGGAGATGAAGCTCTCTGATTCCAGATACTGAGAAAACACATAGAAATTATCGGGTTTTTTTTTTTTTTAGTTCAGGGCCATAACCACCCCAGACACTGAGTAATTAGAAAATTTAATTAGAAATGGCCAAATTGTCCCCCCTCCCCCCAACATTTGAAATTTTTGCACTGATCTGCTGCACTCCATTATGCAGTGCTCTGTTTGTTGTTAGGATGACAAAAAGGTTTAAGTTATATTTTCAGGCTGGTGTGCCTCAGCAGTATAACAGTGCTCGTCAATGTCAAAATGACTGAGATGGTCAATCAAATCAAAATAGGATGGGTTTACTGTTCAGCACAGTGCGAATTCCAGCATGAAGCATTGGAAGAGAGCGAGGTAAGAGAAAAGTATCAAAACATTTAATATTTGAAAAACAGTTTTACTATATAAATATTAAAATCACCAACAGTAATCTTTATGAGATTAATGTAATTCCTAACTGAATGTGGTTAGACACTAAATATTATTAGGCATACATATTAGGCATACAAATAAAAGTACATGTGTTTAAAGTATTATTTCAAAATGATTACTTACCAAATAGAATTAAATCTAGAATTTCCTTTACTTTATGCTTTATAAAAAGAAAATGGTACCACCCACAACGTTCAAGGCATGGTTACAGCCTTGCTTTAGTTCATTATATTTACACGGAACAAAATTATAAACGCAACACTTTTGTTTTTGCCCCCATTTTTCATGAGCTGAACTCAAAGATCTAAGACTTTTTCTATGTACACAAAAGGCCTATTTCTCTCAAATATTGTTCACAAATCTGTCTAAATCTGTGTTAGGGAGCACTTCTCCTTTGCCGAGATAATCCATCCACCTCACAGGTGAGGCATATCAAGATGAAAAAGTCTTAGATCTTTGAGTTCAGCTCATGAAAAATGGGGCCAAAAACAAAAGTGTTGCGTTCATAATTTTGTTCAGTATATTTTTATGTCAGTCAGTAGGCCAGAGGAGAACTGGCCCCTGACTGAGCCTGGTTTCTCGCAAGGTTTTTTCTCCATTTCTGTCACAGATGGAGTTTGGGTTCCTTGCCACTGTCACCTTCTGGCTTGCTTAGTTGAGGACACTTAATATTCAGCAATATTACTGAATTGACCGCACAGGCAATAAAGTATGATCACGGCAAACATTTAGATCTCACTTGACCCAGAGAGAGAAGCTGCCATGTATAGGTATGATACATCTGTATCATACATCTATGATACAGGACAGGCATCTGCATCTCGCAGCTCGGGCCACACTGCTGCCGAGGCACAGCGGAAGCTCCAGTTGTGGGGATCACAGGTAGAGCTCACGGAGGAGTCTGAGAGAGATTTGGATCTTTCTAAATCTTCTAGCATGGGCTCAAGCATGCCGCGGGATCTGGATGTGCTCTCACTCGAGTCATCCGATCTGGTGGGTAGCGCGCTGCTGGCATCATCCAGTCACGATGAGGAAGTGGATGTTGTTGGTGATGACGGGGAGAGTGTGAGCACTGAGTCATACCAGCCCTTTAGCCCCGCATACAGGAAAATGTTGCAGGTTAATGTTTCGCGCTGCAAAAAGGTTAGATCTGGATTGGGGGTGGGTCAGGCAGGAGTGGCTTTACACACTATGGCTGTGTTACAAACCTACAAGTCTGACCTGCTTAGAGATCTGGATGAGAGCAAGGGTTTGTCCCCTGAGGCTGTTGAAGAACTGCACCGCACCACGGATCTCGCTCTTTGTGCCACCAAGCAGACTGCTGCCGCTATCGGTCGAGTAATAGCGGCAATGGTGGTCATGGAGCAGCATCTGTGACTGAATTTGGCAGACATCGGGAGAGAGAAAAACTTTCTTGCTCCGCTCTCGCCATCCGTTGAGGTGGTAGTTGAGAAGTTCAAGGAAGTGAGGGCGCAATCTGCAGTTTTGGGCGGTACATCCTTCGCTGAACCAGATCACATCCCCAAGCCTTTGAGGGGGCTGGTCTACTGTGATCTGAGAATTGTAGACAGCACCAGAAAACTAGCGTGGCTACTCGAGCACCACC
>NW_015654541.1:45371-53729 GCF_001515625.1 Sinocyclocheilus rhinocerous
CCAGCACTGCACATTTTGTGTGTCTCCCTAATCAAACACACCAGATTCAACCATTAGCTCATTAAAAGAAACTCCAGGACCTGAAATGGGTGTGTCAGAAAAGGGACACATACAAAATGTGCAGTGTTGGGGGGCGCTCAAGACCAGGGTTGAGAAACACTGTTGTAGGCAGTCGTTGTACAAGCAGGATGGTTGGTCGCTATGTCCCACCCGTCCTCTATTTGCGTCTGGGTAAATAGTGACGAGCGCTGCGTTTTACAGTTATCAACTCAAAAAAAAAAATTTCAACAAGAGGGCAAGGGCAAATGAACTTGTAATTATTATGGCAGTGCATCAAAATGCAGTGTCATCAGTTTGCCAAGGGCAAGGGCAAATGAATGTGTAATTATTGTGGCAGTGCATCAAAATTCAGTGTCATCAGTTTGCCAAAAAGAACACAGAATGTTTTACGCACCATTTACACCTGGTAAGGAGCAGGTGTACATTTCTTTCATACCAACTAACATTGTAAAAATACAAACATTTTCATGAATTCGAAAGTTTACGTCAGAACAGCTTTACGAACGATTTACACAAAAATTCGTACTGCTCGTGTTTCATGAATGAGGCTCATTGTTTTAATCATACGCTTGATTTAATTATATCGCATGGAATTGATCTTACTGATATAAGTATTGTACCTCAAAGTGATGATGTTACTGACCACTACCTTGTATCGTGCATGCTGCGTATTACTGATATTAACTATATGGCTCCGCGTTATCGTCCATGCAGAACTATTGTTCCAGCCACCAAAGACAGATTCACAAATAACCTGCCTGATTTATCTCAACTGCTCTGTGTGCTGTCAGTTTAAATCTAGATTAAAGACCCATCTCTTTAACCTGGCTTACACATAACACGCTAACACATTTCTAATATTTAAATCCGTTAAAGGATTGATAGGGTGCATTAATTAGAACAGCCGGAACTGGGAACACTTCCAATAACACACAATGTACTTGTTACATCATAAGAAGAATGGCATCTACACTAATAATAGTCTGTTTCTTTCTTATTCCGAGGTCACCGTAGCCACCAGATTAAAGGTGACTTGACTTGACATGACAGCATTGGGCAGCATGTGGAATAGTGTATTTTGTCAATAAAAAAAGAAAGGCTTTTTATCAGTTTAATCGATTTATCGAAAAAATTATCGGCCAAATAATTGATTATTAAAATAATCATTAGTTGCAGCCCTATAGACTACAGTTTTATGTTTTTATGGAGGAACTGCTAATTTTTGTCTCAACTCTTGTTTATTTTGGCCGAAGCATTTGCAGCAGTGCTGCTTCTGCTATGCGCCATCTTGCTAAGCAGCATGAATGCCTTGACCTGTTAACATGGGTGCCAAAAAATAAATAAATAAATAAAATACATGCTGCTTACGGATTCAATGTAAAATAGGCCTAATATTGCATTATATCTCACCTGAGATCAGAGGTCACTGGTTGATCACTGAATGTAGGAGGAAGAGGCAATGATCTGTCACTCTTCAGAGACACACAGCTGTGATCAGGAGATGAAGATCTCTCTCTGCTCTCTCTGTTCTCCATAATCACAAACTGACTTCAGTCCTGCATATGGAAACAATGGAAACAAAATGACACGTAATATTGTGATTATTATTCCAGTGATTGCAGTGAAAAGCAATCTTAACGCTGCACACACAATGAGATTGAAGAGAATGTGGAGCTGCAGCAGTTTGTTCTTCTGAATGCATAAAGTGCTGCTTTACTGACTGCAGTGAAGAAGATCTGAAGAGTGCTCCTCATGAGCATCGTCAGTATCTGAGCTCACTGATGCTCTTGTGTCTTACTGAACATATCTGACTTCAGCAGCAGGAGAAAAGCAGGACTCTGTTCAGAGCTGGATGTGTTTCTGCTGCTGTAACGTGACGTCACTCACACACATCAACTAACTGATCCTCACATCTGATGAAGATTATATTCAGAGCTGATGTTTCATTGTTGAAGCGCTGCTGAAAACCCCTCAAATCTCAGACGTGCAGATTATTATATTTGTCAAATGTGTGATAGCTGCTCTTCTCCACAATGAGTTTCACTGTGTTCACCAAACAAACACGATCAGTAAAACAATCACGTTCACACCAATTTCACTGTAATCATATTATTCCAGCACGTTTTATTTATTTATTTATTTATTTTTTAAGAGAAAAAAAATCCTAATAATAGTTTGTTTCCAACAAAATGATTATTATATAATTAAATGCCCCAGTTGATGTTGCCAAGTGTAAACGTGCCGTGTCCTGATTGACTGATCATCCAATCTGCTTGATCAGATCACGGTGATCGCATGTTAATGCCAAGTGTAAACACAGCCTTAGTTGCTCTCCCTTCAAAATAATGAGTTTCACTGTATTGACGTGATGCAGTTAAAAAAAAAAATCAGATGCATGTGATATGTCATCATATGATTTCAATACATTTATTTATTTATTTTTATCATTATTTACTTTTTTGTAAATTGTTTGATCATCTCTGTGCATGTAAGATGAAGAGGAATCTCATGTTCCTGCAAGATAATGACCCCAAGCCCAAATTTGCAAGACAACAAAGGAACGGCTTCAGCAGACGATCATCAGTGTTTTAGACTCACATAGTCAGAGCTCAATCTGAACTCCAATCAAAAACTTTTTTTTTTAAAGAAATATAAATATGTTTAGTGTCCAATGAAATACATCTAATTTTTTTTAATTCCATGTTTTCTGCTTAATCTTTTCTGAATTATGTTTTAATTATTTAAATTTTAGCCATCAAACATAAGTCAAATTAATTGAAGAAGAAGAAAAAAAAACTTTCTGATTGAAAAACTCAACAGTGGCTGTAAATAAAATGTTATATGCTTGGAATAATAAGAATAAATTCATATTTAATAATATCCTATTTATTACTTGATTACTTAAAACTCATGTTTAGAAATAGGAAAATAGACATGTTATAGTTGAAATGGTTTTCTGTCTTTTATTTTATCTCTCGAAATGATGGATGTCATTAAAAATGTGGATATTAGCAGAAATAAGTAAATGCAACCTCTTATTTACATAAGGTAAACATAAAGCTGCTTGGTATATATTTTTATGTAAATAAATGTATATAATACATATTTTAAAATTAAATTGCATACCTGTTGCTGCCACAATAATGACCATTTCAAACAAACTGTCTGCAACAGTTACTGTACGGTGTTCAGCAGTGGTCAAAAAGGATTTCAACACTGAATTTTGAATTGATTTCTCTGAATTTACAAGAAGATGTGGATTCAGATGGAAATTAAATTACCACATGAACTTGGTGTTTGTCAAAAAACAGTAGGTAATTCAGCCGGGAATTTTTACGTGGGTGGTGGGAGAAAAACTCTGGCATTCTGGATTCGGATGGCAATAAAGTCACTGACTACATTAGCTTACTCCTCATTGAAAATGAGTCATCAATGAAAATAACAGCAGCTTTATTTCAGACAAGGAAATTCCAAAACATCTTTTTTTTTACACAAGCTACTTCAATTCTGTTTTTTCCACTACGTATATTGGCCACAAGATACATTTTTAGATAAATTAAATTAAGACAGTTACTCAATACCGTCATCAGCATATGTTGAAAGAGATTCGTCTCTCGTCTTCTCTGAGAGAATATGTGCAGTTAATGCAGCGTCAGATGCCGAAAGCTCAGTCGGTTTTTACTTTCACTTTCTGCAGCATAATGAATTGACTCGAGTTTAAAACTTCTTCACAGGCATAACGCTCATGCAGTTTGCACATAGTTCGTGTCATATCAACGCACTAACTCGCCTTCATGGTTCAAAACTGAGTTTGCGATGTGTTTGTCTTTATCACCAATTGCAAAATAATGGACAATGGTTCACATTTCCTGTGATAACACTAGTAAATATTAAACAACTTTGTGAATAAACAAATAAATTAATGATTAAATACATGAATACATGAACATGAATACGCATGAGTTTTCGTGACAAAACGCGGTTTGGAGACCGTGTAGAGTCGATGGGTGAGAGAGTTGTTGTCAGCTCGTGAAGTGTGTGACCCCCTGTTGCTGATCATTTAGTGTCACGTAGTGTGAACACCACAACGACTTCAAGACAGACAGCAAGTCATGTAGTCTGAATAGCACAGCGATTGGCTGACATTTAAAGTCGTGTACTGTGAACTTGGCTTAAGTTGAAATACTCATGAGTCAGAATTCGTCTCAAAATCAGATGAAAATCGCACAGTGTATGCCGGGCCTAAATGTTGAAAATCGCTTATGTCCCCATTAGGCCGGGCATACACTGTGTGATTTGTGTCCGATTTTGAGCCGAATTCTGACTCGTGCGACTCTTTTTTGAGTCGGGGCGAAATTCAGCTTTGTCGTGCATCGTTTGTCCTGCAGTGTTCGTGAAGTGTACAGGGGGAAACGAGAAGCGATTAGTCTCTCCTGACAGGCAATCGGATGGTCGGATGAATTTCTGACTCGTGAAGGTATCGCACAGTTGAAGCAGAGCTACGAACCGACTACCCTAAACAATAATAAATTATAATAAAATAAATTAAACCATTTCATCTTTAATGCAGCAAGAAAGAAATCGAAAAGAGGGAGATCTTTATATAATATAATGTTATTATCACAGGAAATGTGAACCATTGTTCATCATTTTGCAATTGATTATAAAGACTAACACTTTGCAAAATTAGAAATTAAGGATGCACCGAATTTTCGGCCGCCAAAAGAGAAAAACGGCCGAAAATATATGCCTAGTGTATATAATATATACACTGCCTAGTGTTCAGTGCGCAGGTTTCACTCTCCCTCTAACCGTTGTCACTGCGCTGTGTGACGCTCCGCTCATATATTCTGTGTTACTTTCAATAAATGTGTGGTTATTTTATTGGCTTGTATTTTTTTAATTCAGTGTCATTAAAATTATTGAGTTAAATTAAAAAAAGTTTTACAAAATTACTATTTATTATTTAATAAAATAATAAATAATTATTACAAAGCATTTTTAGTTTCGGTTTTCGGCCCAGTGCATTCAGAATGTTCGGTTTCGGCCCAGAATTTTCATTTCCTCACTTTGGTCTACGCCGCAGCCAAGTGTCTGGGAAACATCCCCAACTTTGACAAGGTGTTCACCGTCATGATCCTGGCGGCGTTCGTGTTAATGCTCTTCTGTAACATCTCCATTCTCTGGGCTCTGAGACAGTCGGCTCCAGGTCGAGACGAGAGACACCCGGTCAACAAGAAGGCCTTCAAGATGGTCCTCATCATCTTGGCCATCATTGTGTTTAACTACTTCCTGCCGGTGGCTCTCTTTCCCTTTTGAGAGTATTTCTCTCCGGATGTCTTCCACTGTTATATCCACTACATTGCCTTTGGCTTCATGGACATCAGCAGCAGCATCCAGCCGGTTCTGTATGTGTCATGGGAGAAGCTGCCCAAAACTCTGCGCTGCTGCTCGAAAAACACTGAACAAAGCACTGATCCCATTTACACCGTCAGTCGGTGAGCGGCGGCTATCAGGGGATTTCACTTGATTAGAGCTGAGCCGCTGCATGCACATAATAATGTAGGTTTGTGCACATCTGTAAACCGTTTTAAAGCTGGTGTTAAGAACTATCTTTTGTCATTAGTCTGGGCTAGATTGTGTGTATTTTAATTGATCCATTTTTGGGTTATCTTAGTTTAAGTTTTTATGTATTTTTATGTTGATAGTACAGCACTTTGGTCTGCATGTGCAGTTGTAAAGCGCTTTATAAATAAATAAATAAATACATTTCAGTGCATCCCTATTAGAAATATTTCAGTTTTGAACCATGAAGGCGAGTTAGTGCGTTGATATGACACGAACTATGTGCAAACTGCATGAGCGTTATGCCTGTGAAGAAGTTTTAAACTCGAGTTAATTCATTATGCTGCAGAAAGTGAAAGTAAAAACCGACTGAGCTTTCGGCATCTGACGCTGCATTAACTGCACATATTCTCTCAGAGAAGACGAGAGACGAATCTCTTTCAACATATGCTGATGACGGTATTGAGTAACTGTCTTAATTTATTTTCTAAAAATGTATCTTGTGGCCAATATACGTAGTGGAATAAAACAGAATTTAATATTTTGTGTAAAACAAGTTGTTTTTCGAATTTTCTTGTCTGAAATAAAGCCGCTCTTATTTTCATTAATGACTGATTTACAGTGTTCGGACATAGGATATTATAGACTGTTAAGAATTTTAATTACAGGCCTATTCATTGTATAAATATCTAAATGTTTTAAATCTTTTTCAATGAGGAGTGAGATAATTTAATCTTTTATTATCTGACCCCCCTAAAGAAGGCTTGATCCCCCCTGATTGATGTCAAAACTAGATGTAGGGTGGGTCGGATAGAAAGTAGCCAACTCGTATGGAGATTTACTTGTTAATATTAAGATGCATTTCTATGCATGCATTAAGATGTATTTGCTATTTTTTTTTAAGATTATGATATTTGCTAAAATAACCAAAACATTAACAGCAACACTGAAATGCAAGTGCGCGGTTCTGTAATCTTACGTTGATGCAGTTCGTCAAGAACATGATGCAGAACGACTGATGAAGCCTTGCTATTAGAATGCAGTTACATGACCCTAAAATTAGAGATATGAGTGCAAAAATGAAATGGATGGGTGTGTCTTGTATTTGTATCATATGTTATAGTTTAGCAATATCGCAAGAGACCTGATTTCTCCCAAATATCTGCATGATTGCAAATGTGATATTGATTTTATACAACATTTTAGACACATTGTCAATATCGTCTGTTTTTGTGTCATTTCATCCAATGAAAATAAAGCCCTAGCAGAACTCTCTGATCAAAACACAGCTGTGTTTCATTACTGAATGAATCCACGTTTTTAAACAAAACGAGCGAGATTATGATTCTGTGAGCCCTTCATAAAGATGCAGACACTTTGTTTCTGAATGAATCAGCCGTTTGAACAAATCGATGGAATGAATAAATGATTCACTTATTAAGACAGTGATTTGTTGCCACCTACTGGCACTTTTCATTTCATATTTCAGTATTTATTTGTATTTTTGTATGTTTAATTAAAATATTTATTTTTTAAATCTATTTTTTGTAATGTCTATTCAGTGCTTTTCTAATTTAACACAATAATGACTTTCAATGATCTTTAATAATAACTATCACTTTCATTTTGAAATTTAAAAAGACATGAAATTATGACTATAACCAGTAGATGGCTGCAGAGGAGCAGTTATTGGTTCGTTAGCAATTTCCACTCCCTAACACATTTTTTTTTTCTAACTTTTTGCTTTTGAAATTATTTTTTAGAGATTATCAAATCACTATTATAACATTAAAAATCTATTTTTGTCATATTTTGTCTGTTTAGTCACTTTTTGCGACCTGAATATAAAGTAATAAATCTCATGAAAAACAAAAACTTTTGTGAAAAATGAGAATAAAAAGCATGTGGTAATGAAATCACAGATAGTGAGTAAGAGCTGCTTGTTTTATAATAATTAGCTATATCCTTTTTAACATTTGCATTTGAATGTTAGGAGTGCGTCAGGGAGCGTCATCAGAGGCGCACGAGATGCGGTGATAATGATGTAAGTGACTTGTTAGTCTAGCCCACGAGATGCGCCGCTGCTGTGTTATGCATTCAAAATATTAGAGAAATATAGAAGCTCGCACCACTCCCTGCATGAATATCTGCGGGATGGAATATGGCAGCCTGAGGAATCAGGTATTTCTGTAGACAATAAGAGTTGATGAATGATTATTTTCAGAGCTGGATCATTTTGGGGTTTGGATCATTGTGTGTGTGTGTGTGTGTGTGTGTGCTGTCATTATAAAAGGAGACTGACCAGAAATATTTCAATTGCTCCCAGTATGTACATCGCAGCAGCGAAGGTTGTGCCCAAATAAAAACAGAGACCAACTGCACCACCAAACTCAGGGCCCAGAGACCGAGATATCATGAAATAGGCCCCACCAGCTGCCAATTAAAAAAAAATAAAAAAATAAAAATAATCATAATTAGATCAAAAATTTAAAACCTAAATTAAAATTTTCAATACTGATATTTCTTGTACAATGTACAATGTTATAATACAAAGGATTATAAAAAAATTTAATTACCTGGAACTACACCGTTGGTGGCTATGGCACTCATTAATTTTTATTCTGTGTATGACTGTTAAAACAAAAAACAAATAAAAAAAATATGTCTCAATAAATTGGGCTAATTTAAAAATACAGTGGTTAAATTAAAAAAAAAATTTCTATAATTTCTATT
>NW_015654541.1:54902-56034 GCF_001515625.1 Sinocyclocheilus rhinocerous
AAAAAAAAAAAAAAAAGACATTACTGTGTACCTTAACAATAAGTCATACATAACAAAGAAAGTGAATTAAAAAAAACAAAAAAACAAAAAAAAAGGAAGTGAAAAAAGTTGCTTTCAGGAACTGTGACCTGTTGCAACTGAAAACTGTACAACAAGAGCTCAACTAGTGCATCAGGTGGCCCAAAGGCGACCAAAAGACATTATTGAGGGGAGCTTTGCCACATCAAACTCTAAAAGACTGTGGGATTCAGTGAGAGCTCCAGTAGGCAACATTTGAAGTGGATCAAAACCTTTCATCAAAGTTGCCCTGGAACCTAAAACGAAATGTGTTCTTGTCTTAGGACAACTTTGATGAGCTTTTTTTGATCCACTTCAAATGTTGACTACTGGTAATTAATGAATCCCAACCAAAAGCACATAACTAGATCTCATTATCCTGAAGATCAGCCACTTCTACATGCGTCACTATTTAAAATGTCCTTTAAAGATGGAGAATATAACATGACAGCGACTGCGAAAACACTACACAATATTAATACCACATGATAGCAGAAGCTGATAAATGGACTTACCGTAATGTGATATTTACGGCCGTATTTAAGTCAGCTGACCATTTGATTCCAAATGTAGCCTAAATGTACTTTTCATTCGACTCGCGAGCATTTACTTTCGGTTTTGATAAAAAAAAGCAAGTGCGTATCAGGGGCGTGTCTAAAGCAGCGCAGACTGATCAGAGTATAACATCTGCGGCACGTATATATACGACGCTGTTGGATTAGAGTGCTGTTATTAACACAGCTCTAACAGGAGAAGCGCCATTTCGCAGGCTGCAGACCACGTCTCTGTTCATTGTAAGTATTACATTATAATTATAGGCCTATAAGCTCCTTAGAGTTTGTGCTTATTGTGTTATTCAGCCGCGATGCACCTGCACCGACTAAAATAGAAATCGTTATGTTACGTTTCCTCCTGTTGTTTCAAATATTAAAGGCAAAATCACTTTCCCAAATAGTCTGCAGTAATGTGGTAAATGCTCAAATGTGGGGTTTTAATAATATTGGCGTTCTGACACTTGGGATTTTAAGAAGTAGAATAGTAAACACCTGTTTGTATTGAATAAACAAACGTTTTT
>NW_015654542.1:0-1837 GCF_001515625.1 Sinocyclocheilus rhinocerous
TGCATTGAATTTCAGGGCTCTATTCGGTGGCCCTTAACCATTAGGCAACTGATTTTCAGTGAAATATTCCAAATCCCAAATCATTAAGACTGTTAGTGTTGATGCGAGTCCATAATTTATTTATCATGTATTTGTGCAGATCGGCTTTTTCAAAGGAAAACAAATCAGCGCACCTTATAGACGCATGTAATTTTCCCCGTATTATTTTCCTCCTCTCGCCGCTTCACACTCCAGTCCAGCGGGTGGCGCTAAACACATTCGTTTGTTTGCCAAACACCATTAAACCTCAGAGGAAGAAGATTAGTTTCACCGCGCTCTCTGTTGTTTTGTTGTGATGCTGGTTTAATACAAACGGTTAGAAATGTTGTTTCTGTAAATGGAGAAATACAGTTTTTTGGATCAGGTCAATAACTATTCTCGTTCTCATAGTCGTGACTAAGTTTTGAAGCAAACAGCAATATTTGGAGGAGTATCATCTGAACTGAGATCTGCTGCTGTGAAGATGGTGTTTGTTAAAGATGAGAGTGAGGAGAACACGAGTGAACCAGAACCCTGCAGAATAAAACATGAGGAACCAGAAACCTGGAGAATAAAACACGAGGAACCAGAAACCCGGAGAATAAAACACGAGGAACCAGAAACCCGGAGAATAAAACACGAGGAACCAGAAACCCGGAGAATAAAACACGAGGAACCAGAAACCCGGAGAATAAAACACGAGGAACCAGAAACCCGGAGAATAAAACACAAGGAACCAGAACCCTGCAGAATAAAACACGAGGAACCAGAAACCTGGAGAATAAAACACGAGGAACCAGAAACCTGGAGAATAAAACACGAGGAACCAGAAACCTGGAGAATAAAACACGAGGAACCAGAAACCCGGAGAATAAAACACGAGGAACGGAGAATAAAACAGGAGGAACCAGAAACCTGGAGAATAAAACACGAGGAACCAGAAACCCGGAGAAAAAAATACGAGGAACCAGAAACCTGGAGAATAAAACACGAGGAACCAGAACCCTGGAGAATAAAACACGAGGAACCAGAACCCTGGAGAATAAAACACGAGGAACCAGAACCCTGGAGAATAAAACACGAGGAACCAGAAACCTGGAGAATAAAACACGAGGAACCAGAAACCAGGAGAATAAAACACGAGGAACACGGCGGTTGGTCTTTATTCTTCATACATCTTTAAATGCTAATGAGCTCTGCTCGCCTGGGTATGCAGAACGTTATAAAGCTTCAAGCAGGTTGGTGTTTATTCTTCATTCATCTTTAATGACTATTTGTGGTACATCCACAGATCCTTTATGTAAAAATAAAACCTATCATTAAAATGTCTTAAATCCATGTTTCAAAGTTCTTATGGAAATGTGAGTGAACTGACACTGAGGATATTTAATTATTACTTTAATTAGACTTTATTTTTGCTTTTTGGAATCATAAAACTGTGTTGAACTCAGAGTGTGTGAGACTGAATTTGTTTGTACGCTAGCAGAAGCCACATTTTAAGTAATGTCGCTATAGGACTGTGGTTATTTTAAATTATGTGAATGTCTCAGTAGAGTATTATTTGCTTGTTCGATACATTTCACTGTAAATCAGTAACAGTTTTGCAGAAGGCTTTGCAAACATACTTTTACTGTAATATATATGTGACCCTGGAGCACAAAAGCAGTCATAAGTAGCACAGGTATATTTGTAGCAATAGCCAAAAATACGTTGTATGGGTCAAAATTATCAATTTGTTTTTTATGCCAAAAATCATTAAAGGGGTCATATGATGTTGCTAAAAAGAACAGTATTTTGTGTATTTGGTGTAATGAAATGT
>NW_015654542.1:4397-12165 GCF_001515625.1 Sinocyclocheilus rhinocerous
CCGCGACGTTTTAAAGCGCGGTTAATCGCGAAACCGGTTAATCGCTGCATCCCTAATCAAAACTTATTTTTTTTAGTAATATGCAGTGCTAAGGACTTCATTTGGACAACTTTAAAGGTGATTCCAGATATATTCCAAATAGTTGTATCTCGGCCAAATATTGTTGTATGGTTTGTTATCCTAACAAACCATACATCAGTGGAAAGCTTATTTATTCAGCTTTCAGATTATGCATACATCTCACAACACATACAACTCACAGCGCATTGTCACAACATAGAAGTAAACTTGTTTATTCTAATGTCCGATCTGTAATCAGTGATTTCAGATGTGTAATTATTCAAGATCAGTCATATTTTATTGGTCTCAAAAGTTTTTTATTTTTTTTTTGTGAGGAAATCAAGCCAGTAATAGCATGAATATAATATGTTATTTAAATTGTTAAATTTAGGGCTGCAACTAACAATTATTTTGGTAATCGATTAGTTGGCCGATTATTTTTTCGGTTAATCGATTAATCAAATCGGATTAAAACGATTAGTTGGTCGATTATTTTTTCGATTAATCGGATTAAAAACAAAAAAAATTTATTTTTTTATTTTTATTGACAAAAACACACTATTCCACATTCTGCCCAGTGTCCTTCAAACAAACATGCCAACTGAATGCTATGAAAACATACAGTGCTTAACAATTTATTAGACCACCTGCCATAATAAAGAGAAAACACAAATATTTTAGGAATCTGTCAAAAAACTGTTAAAATCTAAAAATGTTATTGTCATTTATTGGGCAAATAACAAACTGAAAGAAATAAATAGTATTTATTCACAGAATAACAAAAATGGCCCCCTATGCCTTTCATAACAGCTTGCATTCTTGCTGGCATTGTTTAGGTATTTTTGGACTGTAATTGGGCATCTGGGAAGGAAAAAAACACTATAAAGTGCTTGACTAGGCTACTTTTTCCGCCTTTCATAGACAACAGCAAAAATTATATTATAGCATTAGAAATAGCCTACTACTGTTACTAAAGAGCTTACACAAATTGGAGGACTAACCAATACAGAAAGCTAAAACATAATTTTGGTAATCACCAATACTGTTAAGTTTAGAGCAGCAGTGGCACAAACCTTATATAATTTGTTTTAATAAATTTGTTAAGCACTGTATATTGAATATAGTTTAAATCTCTACATTAAAAATGAAAACGATAATAAAGACAAATAAAACTACAAACTCTGTGTTAACCAACAGGTGAAAGTAATGTTCTGCAGGAACACATTCACTTTGATCACAGTCACGTCTTGCTGTCATTTCTTTATCCTGTAAAAGGCGGGATATTTATATTCAGACAATTACACACTGTTATCTCTTTACAGTTCCTACTCTCATAAAATATGTGCACTGCATGTTGACTTAAACCTTAATTTACGTTCAACAACAGATATTTCAGCACAACAAATGTTTTTGCGCTGAGTATTAATTGTCTCCCTCTGTCCGTGTTCCGTCTGTCCGCCGCGCCGGCGCTCATTCAGTAAAGATTTAAAGAAAAGAAGATCCAAGAAATCTACAACCTGCACTCAGTGTGGAAAGAGTTTCACAAACAAACAACATCTTGTTGATCACATGAGAGTTCACACTGGAGAGAAACCGTTCATGTGTGATCAGTGCGGGAAGAGCTTCACACAATCATCAAATCTTAAATTACACGTCAGAATCCACACAGGAGAGAAGCTATTCACTTGTGATCAATGTGGGAAGAGTTTCACATACAAAGAAAGCCTGAAGAGTCACATGAGGATCCACACCGGAGAGAAGCCGTTCTAGAGCATCAGACCTGAAGAAACACCTGAGAGTTCATATGAAGGATAAGCCACATTCATGTTATTTATGTGGAAAGAGTTGTTCTCAGCTGCAAAACTTACATAGACATGAGAAAACACATACGGATGTAAGAGATCATGTGTGCTTTCAGTGTGGGAATAGTTTTATTTCAGCAAACAGTTTAAAACTGCACCAGAGGATTCACACTGGAGAGAAAACTTACAAGTGTTCACACTGCGATATGAGATTCAGTGATTCAGGACAGCTGAGAAAATATGAGAGGATACACAGCAGAGAGAAACTGCACACGTGTGATCAGTGCAGAAAGAGTTTCAATGTTAAAAGTCACCTGAAGAGATACACATGAGGATCCATGCAGTGGAGAAACCAGACCACCACAGTCTGAAATCACAGTAAGTAACTCATCTTTATGTGCTGAGAAACAAAGTCTCTTCTGTGAAAAATAACCACAGCAACATCTCTCCTCTCCACCTTTAGCAGGTGGTGGCGAGATGAGACTCTGCTATGATTGTAAAGTGTTTCGGGTGTACAGTAGTACATAATAAGAGCTATATAAATGCCTCATTCATTTAATTATTCATCATTTCTAATCAGCCACGGTGAGTGACAGGACAGTTTGTTAGCTGATCTCGTATCGTGTCTGTTGGAAATTAAACTTGTGTGTAACTTTGGCAGAACTAACAGAAAGCATTTGGAAAGAGAGAACATGAGTGATCCAGAACCTGCAGAATGAAACATCATGACACTGAGGTACAAAGAGGATGGTGTTTATTCTTGATTCTTCATTCATCAACCTGAAGAACATGCTGATGCTCACTCTGATGCTCACTCAACAACAACAACAACAACAACAACAACAAATCCTGTACACTTAAATAAAACATGGATTATTATATGTCTACTTCAAATTTCTTTTGAGAGAAGTATTATTTTTCCTATTTTTATCCAAATATGATGGATTGGCCATTATTGAGCGCTATAAACACATGTAATGTCAGTTTCATTCCTACTGGAAGCCGGAGGGCGCCCTCACGAAAAAAAACTTCACTTATGCATCACAGAATTAATAGAACTGATGACGCTTTTGCTGAATAAAAAGAAGATAAAAACATTCTTAATGATGAAACATGAAGACAATAAACACTAGACTGAGACAATGCATAGGTTTTATGTGTTCGTCAAGCCATCGCTGGTATTTTCATAATTGAGTATATTTATAATCCATTGCTAATCGACATAGCCTTTATACAGTATAGAACATATTACTTCTGCTCATTCTGTGATAAGAAGCCACATCAGATCACAAAATGAAGCATTTGACTGGTGTTGTGGAGTAAAAACATGTTATAATGTTTTATTTTGATGGACAACGGTTTAGAAACGCTTCTGATTGCAAGTCTTTACAAGGGAAGTTTAGCTTTAGGCATATTAATCACATTTAATTTAGCTATTATTCTGACACCACATGAATGAAGTATAGACCCATTTTCAGTTAGGAAAGATTGTGACCTTTTTTTGTGGGCAGAGCTTAGGTGGAGGCAGAAAGATTCTCCTGACCACTTCACTAACCCTAGATAATGAGTTTTGTTGGCTTATTTTTTAGCTTATTTTTTAACAATGACTGGAGAAAATCCAATTTTATGTGAATATGTCAGATCACTCACTGTCCGGGAACGCGATTGTTATTTGAAAAAGTTAACTTTAACGGACGTAACCAGACCCGTACATGCTCACTCAATGGTTGGATGGTCTGACAGGATTACCTGCGCTTCAGTGGCCTGAAATCTACCTGATAGAGAAACCCAGCGTGTAGTGTAAAGAGAAACTGAGGGCATGTAAATCTTTAGATGCCTATAACTATGTGCTGAATGGTCACATACAAGACTTAAAATACAAAGATTTAACAGATTAGTTTTGTGTCGTACAATCAAAGTTAGCGTTACGTGAGAAATCACTTAACTTGTTCCCCAGATTCTGATTAGGTGGGCCTATTAGGGTTGGATGATGTCTACCAAATTGGCATCGGACGATGTCTACAGTGAAACATCATGATGGACGATGACATCGGGGGGCGGGGTTAGGGGGTGTGCCCGAAGCGTGAATCCTTATGCAGAAAGGCACGGAAAACAAATAATGCGTTCTACGGAGCCACTAAAGGGTCATGGTTAGCCGCTTGCTAGCGGTAGACTGTTACATTACAGTACATGAAAGTTCACAGAGTAAGGAGAGATGATTGATAGGACAATGGCGAATGATTTGCAGATACTGAGCACCACTGACAAATATCTAATCTTGTAAAATGTGTGGTAGGTACTGCCGCTCTGTAGTATAGAGTTCGTGTGATCGCGAATCTCGAAAGTGAAAGTAAAATGAGAGTGCGCATTCGAAAGCAGTTTCAATGCCCTGTATATTAGTATATAGAGTACAGAAATGCCGGCTCAACATCGTGATGTCTGTCAGCCATCGGCGATGGACAATGGCATCGTCTATCGGCCCAACCTTAGGGCCTACATGAGAAATCTTTAGACAGGTAACCAAACCATAATCCATACCAACAAAAGACAATACTTTATTTTGATAAGAAGTGTGTGCTGCAAACGCAAGCATTTTTGATGATTGTTTCTGTTTTCACTCTGAAATTACATCTACCTTCTCATTCTGAAGAAAGACCATTTAACTGATCAGTGTGTTAAAACAGTTTAATTAAGCATCAGTCCTGAAGAAACACCTGAAGATTCACACAAAGGAGAAGATTAATTCGTAATATTACAGCAGAAAAGACACGGTGGTGTGTGTTTAAGTGCAGGAAGTACTTTACTATAGTAAAGCTTTAATAAGCTAACTTATTAAATGACGGTCCAAATTCAGGAAAACAAATAAATGCAGTCGAGATTTATTAAGAATAGTGGGTTATATAATAGGACATAGGGATTCGTTCATTCTCTTCACACTCCATCACAGTAGGTGGCGGTATGCACCCTTGAAGTTGGTTCGCAACCCGCCATAAAATCAAAAGAAGAAGCTTTCAGAAGACGAAAACCCAAAACCAAGACGGGATCATATTCCGGAATCATGACACTGGGACATTTGGTCATCATAATTTGGTTAAATCGACTTATATAAAATAATTTAGTCTTTTTTATTGATTTTTTATTTATTTGTTTTGTTTTAATTTCTAATTTGTTTTGATTGGTTTTTATGGTTTATTGTGCCCTACAAGCAAAATCCTAATCCATACTTTATTCCAGTTGGTGGCGGTAATGCACCAATCAGTTAGGTTGCCAACCGCCAATAAATACCAAAGAAGAAGAAGAATAAGCTTTTGGGTAGATCGTTATATGCGGATGATGGGGCACTTCGGAAAAGAGGCCGAAATGTATCATACACAGTTAAGAAGTTCAGTCTGCAATACATAAAGTTGAAGAGTGGGCACTGAAATGGGGTTTTCGAATATCAGTAGCCAAAACACGAGTCATTTGTTTTACAAAAAAGAGAAATGTTAATATTAATTTATCATTATATGGACAGCTTCTGGAACAGGTGTCAGTGGTAAAATTTTCTTGGGAGTGTGGTTGGACTCAAGATTGACTTTTAAAACACATGTAGAAAAACTGCTGACCAAGTGCAAAAAGGCACTGAATGTTATGAGATGTCTAGCAGGAAGTGATTGGGGTGCGAGTAGAAGTTCTCTTAGGAATATATATATGGCTATCATCCGATCAGCAATAGATTATGGTAGTATGATTTATGATTCGGCGAGTAAGTCTCTACTAAAAAAATTGATGCAGTACAGACGCAGGCTTTGAGATTATGTTGTGGGGCATTTAAAACTTCCTCTAGAGCTTCCACGCAAGTTGAAATGGGAGAAATGCCGTTGGAAATAAGACGTAAACAACTGAAAATGGTATATTGGGCATCTTTGATGGGGCACAACAATGAACACCCTACTAAAGCAATATTTTTTAAAAAGTTGTGAATATGGAAAAAGTAATATTAAGAATACTGGACAGGAAAGGGAGGAAATAATTCAGTTCAATTCAGTAATACAGTACACATGTCAGCAGTTCCACCGTGGATGTTTGTAATGCCTATAGTAGATCTTTATTTAACAGATGAAGTGAAGAAACAGGATTGTGACCCAATAAAAATAAGAGTTAATAAATATATGGATCAAAAATATTATGATATGATACAGATATTTACAGATGGTTCAAAAGATCCAGAAACGATGAAAACAGGAATAGCAGTAGTTATTCCGCATTATTAAATAGTTATTAAGAAAAGAACCCCAGATTTTTTATCTGTATTTACAGCTGAGTTGGTAGCTATTGTTATGGCTCTCCAGTAGGTAGAGGAAAATAGAATAAAAAAAGCAGTAATATGTTCAGATTCATTGTTAAATGAAATGCGTTAAAGAGCATTCAATCAGGCCAGTCTAACTGCAGACAAGATGCCATACTTGAAATAAAGAATGAAAAATCAGGGCATTTTTATTTCATTTATTTGGGTTCCAGCACATGTTGGAGTTGAAGGAAATGAGAAGGCAGATAAGCATGCTAAGAATTCTTTGAACTTGAGTCAGATAGGAATTGAGAAAGACTGGATGACATCTATATAGAATTCAAAGGGAAGTAGGAATACGTAACAATGACATGGGATTAAGAAGACGAGAAGAATCCGTAATAATAAGAATTTAAATATGACATACTGCATTAAATGGAAATCTAAATAGAATCAAGAAACATCCGAATGGATTATGCATGCATTGTGGGATTGTTGAAACTGTAGAGCATGTACTGTTGCATTGTAGAGCATATAACAACGAACGACAAATGCTAGAAGCTAAAGTAATAGAAGAAGGTGGAAGCATGATGCTAGAAGATATATTAAGTAAGCTAAAAAGGAATAAGAATATTAGATTTGCTTTGTTGAAATATCTTAAAGATACAGGAAATTATATAAGAATATAATGATGTTTATTTATTATTATTGGAGTTGAAGGAAATGAGAAGGCAGATAAGCATGCTAAGAATTCTTTGAACTTGAGTCAGATAGGAATTGAGAAAGACTGGATGACATCTATATAGAATTCAAAGGGAAGTAGGAATACGTAACAATGACATGGGATTAAGAAGACGAGAAGAATCCGTAATAATAAGAATTTAAATATGACATACTGCATTAAATGGAAATCTAAATAGAATCAAGAAACATCCGAATGGATTATGCATGCATTGTGGGATTTGTGAAACTGTAGAGCATGTACTGTTGCATTGTAGAGCACATAACAACGAACGACAAATGCTAGAAGCTAAAGTAATGGAAGAAGGTGGAAGCATGATGTTGGAAGATATATTAAGTAAGCTAAAAGGGAATAAGAATATTAGATTTGCTTAGTTAAAATATCTTAAAATTACAGGGAATAATATAAGAATATAATAATGTTTATTTATTTGTTTATTTATTTATGACTATTATTATTATTATTTAGTATGATATACATACATATATGTTGCATATACATGCATTGATGCCCTACACTCCAGTTCAGATGGTGGCGGTAATGCACTAATAAGCTAGTCTGCCAACCAATACACATTAGAGGATTTCCTTGTGTTGTGGTTTCACGAAGAAATCGGCTGTTATATTTTAGAGGAAACACCAAGGACAGAATTATCTGCAGGTCTTTTATCTTGCCTTTTATAATTCACTTTTGTGTGTTTAAGTGCCTGTTCGGACTTCCTGACAAAGCACCGTTTGTGGTTGTTGGGTTTTTCAAACGCGGAAGTTTGTCGGATGGCGGCAAACGCAGCGAAATCAATAATGACAAAATATTTAAAAAAATAAGGAATATCCAGTTTTAATTATTGGAGGAGAAATTGCTGTGGAGGATGGAAAGAAAGTGGAAATGTTTTTAAAG
>NW_015654543.1:0-932 GCF_001515625.1 Sinocyclocheilus rhinocerous
ATACCGACGTCTGAAAGCTGTATAGTTCAAAGAGATTTGGAATCTCTTCCCCTTCACTCGTATGAGGTAATGGCAGAAAAGAGACGAGGTCGAAATACAGACAAAGGAAAATTTGGTTTAGGAAGAGATTGTTCTGCTGACCACGCTGATAAGCAAAAAATGGAAGTCATGGAGACGCATTCCTACGCTCGATGCAGTAGTCCAGAGCTAACGTTAACTCCGGTCCCAGGTTCGGAACCATGCACGCCAGATCCCAAGAAAAGCAAATCGGAGCCAACGCTTGCTGAGGTACAGAATAACATTGTGCAAATATTGGTGGAGAAAATGAATCAAAATACCGAAACCATACACCATGAGATCAAACAAAACAGAGAATGCATAAACTCTTTAAAAGAAGCTACTGAATTTCTCTTCAAAGAGATGCATGATGTTAAGAAAGACATTGTGACTCTTAAGGAAGTAAACGAAGAACATCAGAAGAGAATTTCAGAGTTGGAAGAAAGAGTGAATGAAGCTGAAAGATACCAACGAAGATGGAATCTAAGGCTTTACGGTCTAGCAGAGCAAGAAGGAGAGAATGTCAAACAACGAGTGATTGACATATGCCGCGCCGTGGTACCGGAGGCTGCAGATAACTTTCCTCATCACATTGAAGTTGTTCATCGCGTCGGGAGGAAAAGCGCCGAGAAGGTTCGACCGGTCATCTTGAGGTTTACGGCGAGATCAGCCAAGGAGCTCCTGTGGAAGAGTGCGAAGGGATCAGAGTATCTTCAGTCCAGAAAGTTAAGATTTGGAGAGGACCTAACAACGAAAGACAAAGACACGCGTAACAGACTTTGGCCTCAAATAGAAGCTGCGCGCAAACAAGGGTCGAGAAGGTTCGACCAGTCATCTTGAGGTTTACGGCGAGATCAGCCAAGGAGCTCCTGTGG
>NW_015654544.1:0-285 GCF_001515625.1 Sinocyclocheilus rhinocerous
AATGTCCTCTTTGTAACGTTGCTATGTGACCATAGAAAAACCAATGTAGAATGTCTTCCTAAAGTCATATTGGGAACGTTATTATATATTAAAAGAGGACCAGACGGGAACGTTCTGTTAACGTCACAAACGTCCTCTTTGTAACGTTGCTACTGTATGTGGCCATAGAATAACCAATACAGAACGTCCTCCTAAAGTCATATTCGGAACGTTATTATATACTAAATGAGGACCAGATGGGAACGTTCTGTTAACGTCGCAAACGTCCTCTTTGTAACGTTGCTA
>NW_015654544.1:452-555 GCF_001515625.1 Sinocyclocheilus rhinocerous
TAACGTCGTTATGTGACCATAGAATAACCAATATAGAAAATATAGAACAAGTCATTTTTGGAACGTTATAATATGACTAAAAGAGGACCATGTGAGAACGTTC
>NW_015654545.1:0-892 GCF_001515625.1 Sinocyclocheilus rhinocerous
AATTGATTTGTTAAATCAAATGAAAAATGGTGTGTCTGATTGGTCGAGACGCTACAGTTGTCTTCAGTGTCTGGGCATCCAACACGCTGAAGCTGCATTCGTGGATGACTCATGTGCCTGTTGTGGGCATATGAGCATGGCTTCGTTGCGATCTCGCCTCTCTTTTGTAAAATGCAGACGCTGCCACTTGGAGGAATCGTCCTCCTGTCCAAAGCCTGTAAGCTGACGGCTGCTCTCGTGGCCAAAGCTTACAGTGCTTCAGGCCAGGCAGCCTCCGCCCTGCATGCCATGGCTATCCTGCAGGTCCACCAAGCCAAGGCACTGAAACAAATGCACAAGGGTAGCACCGACCCGAGGTTGATGCAGGAGCGGTGACTGACTTCACCCTCCGGGTGACGAAAGTAACGGCATGGTCCCTCGGGATGGCGATGTCCACTCTGGTGGTTCAAGAGCACCATCTCTGGCTCAACCTAGCAGAGATGAAGGACGTCGACAAAGCACGCTGTTCCAAACCCAAACAAAGACAAAGCCAGGCTGGGCTGTTCTGCAACACTGTCGAGGGCTTTGCCCAGCAGTTCTCGACAGTGCATAAACAGACTGAGGCGATCCAGCACATCTTGATGCATGATGCACCACCAGCCACCGTTGCCCCGCGGGCCAGGCCTCAATCTGCTCGTCGCTCTCCTGCTTCCTCCAGAGCCGCTCTGCCCCGCTCTGAATCAACACCTAGGTCGGCGAGATGAGGCAGGGGTTTTACAGCCCCTACTTCATCGTACGGGAAGTGGGCATCAGGATCCTCAACTATCTTGACGACTGGCTCATTATGGCATGGTCACAAGAGCAGTTATGCGATCACAGGGACCTGGTGCTCCGGCACCTCAGCCAGTTGGGG
>NW_015654546.1:0-687 GCF_001515625.1 Sinocyclocheilus rhinocerous
GCATGTCACCTTCCCGATTCTTTTCAGTTTCGGTTTCGTTTAGATTGCTCAATCAGGCGCCATCTTTTGTTGTTTCGCCTCCGACAGGTTCGGGGGTTTTCTGAGGATCTTTCTTTGGCTTGGAACAGAGATCCATTGTAGAATTTGAAGGTGACTTTTAAGTACTCGAAGTCGTCGAATATCAGCGTATTCAGTGTTGTTTTAAGGTTAAACAGAGACTAGTTCTAGGAGCTCGGTCTTTCACGTCCACTCAGCTCCTTAGCATCACGTGACCCCCCTCAAATAACATTTCTAAATAAGTATCATTTGTTACTTATTTAAGTTGCTACAGTGATCTGATGCATGAATAGTTTTTGTTCAGTCCTGCAGTCTTTCGTGTAACAGTGACTCTCGTGCACAGTAATAAACAGCTGTGAAAAAATTTAAAAGCGAAATCATTCTCACCTGACATAATCATCAGCAGAACTCCATACTGTAACATTTCCATTATCAGCCTAAAACTGTCAAATGAAGAGAAACAAAAATATATTTAACTTTGTCAAATGAAGAGAAACGTCTCGGTTACGTATGGTAACCCTCGTTCCCTGAAGGAGGGAATGGAGACGTCACGTCGATGACCGACGAATTGGGATATCGCTTCGCTAGACCAATCCACTTCGAGTGTAAACTAAACGAGCCAATGCACAT
>NW_015654547.1:0-2615 GCF_001515625.1 Sinocyclocheilus rhinocerous
TGCTTGTTTTCATACAGATACCCTTACAAAAACACAGGAGGGGAGAGGGACTGTATTTTAGACTGTATTTTAATCTATTGTTTATGTTATTTAATGTAAAATAATAAATTACTATGATACAATTTTTGCACTGTTTTTTTTTCATTAATTCAGGTTATAAACAACAACAGCTCAGCAGCTGTATCTAATTTTTCTTAAAGGAATATTTTACCTAAAAATTGCAATTAGCTGAAAATGTACTCACACTCACCCAAGATGTAGATGATCATTGGCACAAATCTGAAAAAAACTTAACATTACATGATTTGCTCACCAATAGATCCTTTGCAGTGAATGGGTGCCGTCAAAATGACAGTTCAATCAGCTGAAAAAAAAACCCATCACAATAATCCACATGTAATCCACAACACAACTCTAGTCCATCAATTAACGTGAAAAGCTGTTTGTAATGCGTGTAGTAAATTTTTTTGCAAATTTCTATTTTTGGGTGAACTATTCCTTTAATGATGGAGTTCTCACCAGATGAACACCAATAATTCCCATAACACACATACTAAAAACAGAATGTTTCATATTAAAGGAATAATTTACCCAAAAATAACCAAAAATCAAATCAATGTGTCATTATGTCTTTCCAAACCTACATGATTTTATTTCTTAAAACACAAAAGGAGAAGTGCAGAAGTTAAATGACTACAGTAATGATACATTTAATGCAATTTATTTGATCATTTTTGACTTTGTCAGACTCAAACCTGTTTTATTTTATATGGAAAAAAGCAGCCAGAATATTTACTTTTCTGTTCCACAGAAGAAAGTAAGTCATATGGGTTTGAAATAACAGGAAATGAGTAATTAATGACAATGTTCATTTCTTAGAGAACTGGTAATTATTTATTTTTAATTAAAAATACCAGAATGTTACCAGATACACATTAAACAAATTAATAAATATTAGTGTTCAATACAAAGATTTGAATTCATTACTTTGCATGCCTTGTATCGATCCATAAAATGCATATGTAATGATGTCCCATCTAAACAAGACATCCCCTAACTGAATATTTAAATATTTAAATGTTGGATTATGCAAATTCACCATTCTCTTGAACCCTTCATAATAATTTCCGTATCAGCTCAATAATTCAGTGCATAAACATGGAGCATAAAATGTTGGGATTTTCAATGATGTTACTTGCTTCTCAATGTATGATTCTAGTCTATATTGTTCAGAATATAATGGTCTGTTTTTATCTGAATTTATACACCATGATCATGTTTATTTTGCAGATTGTTGGTGTCAAACACTGTCTCAGTCTGAGGCTGCAGTCATGAAACCTGGAGAATCCCATAAACTCACATGTACTGCCTCTAGTTTGGACATGGCTAACTACTGGATGGCTTGGATCAGACAGAAGCCTGGAAAAGAGCTGGAATGGCTGGCAGTGATCAGATATGATAGCCAGTCTATATATTACTCTCAGTCTGTCCAAGGACGGTTCACCATCTCCAGAGACAACAGCAGGAAGCAGGTTTATCTGCAGATGAACAGCCTGAAGAATGAAGACACTGATGTATATTATTGTGCAAGAGAGACACAGTGACTGAAATGACTAGCGCTGTGCACAAAACCTGCCAAGACTGAAAACTAGCTAGAAAACAGCATTTCTGTAGGTCACTTGAGTCTGTCTAGTTCTGTACCCACTCTCACCAGAACACAACAAACAAACAAACAAACAAACAAAAACAATGTCACATCTGTTTGATGGAACTGAGGGGTTGCACGCACATGCCTGCTGCAAATAATCATATTCATTCACTGAAGAACAATATTATTTCCATACCAAGATAGCTGATACTATTGCCTATACAATGAACCTCAATAGTCTCAAGCTCCAGTGATTCCACAATTCAGGGTTTCGATGCAAATGAACTGATGTCTGTTTCATATTTAAACAGCTACACTGTGGAGTGAAGGACTCATCACCAGTTCAGCCTTCATATAAACCATGTTCACTTCATTTCTCTTACTGTTGCTGGCTGCTGTGTCTTGTAAGTAAATTCCCTGGATAAACAAACTGTTTTCTAAGTGTAAATAAATACATATTCATAATTATTTTTTTAAATGTTGTGTTTATCCACAGGTATTGACTGTCAGGTTGTGCTCACACAGTCTGAACAGTCAGTAGTTGTGGCTCCAGGTGCTTCCTACAAACTGACCTGTGCCTGCAGTGGGTTTACTGTTAGTAGCACTAACATGCACTGGATCCGTCAGGCACCTGGAAAAGGACTGGAATGGATTATTTATTATTATTCAGATTCTGATAAGAGCTCAGCTCAGTCAGTGCAGGGCAGATTCACAGCATCTAAGGACAGCTCTAATCTCTATCTGCATATGAATCAGCTGAAGACTGAAGACACTGCAGTGTATTACTGTGCAAGAGACACAGTGGAAACACAAATACAGGCAGCTGTTCAAAAACTCATCGTGAGAAATGGGGTGGACATCCAAGTTACGCAAGTTGAGCATCTTGTAATCCTTACCCCACAAAATAAGCATGACTGAGATGCTACACTCTTAAAAATAAGGTGCTTAAAAGGTTCTTCACAGCAAT
>NW_015654548.1:0-931 GCF_001515625.1 Sinocyclocheilus rhinocerous
ATTTGAGTATGTCAAATTTAGGCGAAAATACCAAAAAACGCCCTGTGGTTAAGAGGTTAATAGTACATAACTTTGCTCTATAATTTGTCATTACAGCGTGTTATAAAGATCCACTGAGGCGCTTCTGTGGTATTTCTGACTGACCCTGGACTCTGCACTTCTAGCTGCTCACGAGCTTTCTCTATTTCGTCTAATGCTTGTTCTCCTAACAGGTTCAAATTACATCTGCAACTCTTTTTTTTATTTTGTAATGTGGTCTCTTCATGTTTTTCTGTTCTGTATTCTGCTCTCGCTGAGTTTCATGTTCCTAGTGTCTAATGGAGTTATCATAAATCTTAATCTCTCTGGTTCATCTCTTTTTTTCTGCACTCTGAGACTCTTCCCCAGTTTTTAGACGTTTGATTTTAAAACTTCTCTTATTCAAATTTTTCCCTGTTTAGTAATCTCATCAGTCTACTTTTTCTAAATTGTATTCTTATTATCATTTGTTTATTAGCCTCTAATTGTAACCTTCCTGTACTAAAATGTGTTTAATGTTTAAATCTTACATATGCAAGGATCTTGTTTGTGGACTTCAGCTCCGCTTTCAACACCATCATCCCAGACACCCTTCAGAATAAACTGACCCAGCTCTCTGTTGCCCACCTTCATCTGTCAGTGAATCACCAGCTTCCTGACAGACAGGCAGCAGCTAGTGAGGCTGGGAAAACTCACATCCAACACCTGCACCATCAGCACCGGAGCTCCTCAGGGCTGCGTCCTCTCCCCACTCTTCTCCCGGAACACAAACGACTGCACCTCTAAAGACCCCTCTGTCAAACTCCTGAAGTTTGCAGACGACACTACAGTCATCGGTCTCATCCAGGACGGAGATGAGTCTGCCAGAGGCGGCTCGTCGGGGGAGGCAGGGGAGGCACAGCCTCCCCATAAT
>NW_015654549.1:0-1793 GCF_001515625.1 Sinocyclocheilus rhinocerous
ACAGATAGCGCACAATATTATATATTAGTACAATACAGTTATGTAGCCTGTATTGTATCTAACTAATATGGTTATTATATGTTATTGGCATATCAGTTATCTGTATAAATTATAAAACACTGTTATGACAAGGTAATATTTAATTTACTATATTATATATATTTATTAAAAATACATATCTGATATCACTTAATATGACTTAATATATAATTAGCATCAAACAAACAATATAATTCTTATTCTCAAGGATTAAAGAGTAAACGGAAAAAAAGAAAAATGATTGCACAACCATCAATTAGGTGGCGATATGCACTAAGCATGTAAATGACCATTGAACAAAAGAAGAAGAAAGAAACAGCATGGCAAAACGTGTCCAGGAGTAAGTTCAGTCAACCCTGAGTATGTTCACGGTTAACACACAAGACATTCTCAACAGATCGACGAATCTACGAGTCGCCATGGAAACCGATGCTAAGAAAAAGTGTGCCATGCTGCTTCTTTCTTCTTTGTTTGTTCAATGGTTATTTACATACTGCATATCGCCACCTAACTGATGGTTGTGCAATCATTTTTCTTTATTTATTTTTTTAATCTTTTAATCACTGAGAATAAAAAATATTGTTTGTTTGATGCCAATTATATAATAAGTATTGACAAAGAAAGAGATTGATGAAGAAGTAGTTCACGTGAAGCTGTCTGTTTACAATGTTCAGATGATTGTCATAAAGTGGTTTAAGTCTATGTAGTCTGATGATTGACTCAAAGTAAAGAATAGAGAAATTGAGACATTACTGAACTCTAAACATGTTCTATTAAACAAAAGCAGCTGCTATTATAGAAAGATCACTGTAATGCATTTACACTGTGACTAGATGAACAGAGATCACCTCTCAAAGATGCAATAACATCTCGGTGCAAGAATTTTTCACTGGTTATTGAGACGCACTCAGACGTCAACACTCATCATACAAACCTCAGCAATAGTGACAATCAACAAACAGATCAACTCTGAACCTCACAAAACAAGCTATTGAAAACTCACAACAACAATGATAATAATAATAATAAATAATGCAGCTAAATCATTTAGCTGCATAATTTATTCATGCCACAATGCATGCTGGGAAACATGGATGATTTGTGTGCTATGGTGGCACCCATTATGCACCGCGACATGAAGCTTTTTATTGATTGAAAGGGTCAGAGCTTTAGCTTATATTTTATAGATAAACATTAACCATGTCATCACCTGCAGAAACAGAACGGTAGTCAAATTATGAACATGTGGCGACCTAACAAACAAACCATTTTATTAATAGTTTTTCAAGTGCAAACTTTCATGTGAGTGAGTGAGTGAGTAAAATAAATAAATAAATATTGTATTAAAGTCTCTCTAAACTTTGCATTATATAATCTTTGTGTTGCATCATATCCTCCCATCAGCAGCTGCAGTGTCTCTCAGCTGTATCAGTGCAGTCACTGTGACTCTGACTGACGGAGGTTTTTGTACGACTCTTTATCACTGTGTGAACACATATTTACTGTTTGGGTAGTGAAAACTCTGACAGTAATAATCTCCTGTATCTTCAGTCTGGACTCCACTGATGGTCAGAGAGAAATCACTGTTAGATCCACTGCCACTGAATCTAGATGGAGTTCCAGTGTTACGGCTTGTTGCAAGATATATGAGGAGTTTAGGAGCATCTCCAGGTTTCTGTAAGTACCAGCTCATCCGTGACCCATGTCCATCACTGTAGACATTACTGCTGGTTTTACAGTTTATTCTTACTTCT
>NW_015654550.1:0-978 GCF_001515625.1 Sinocyclocheilus rhinocerous
ACCAAAATGAGCAACGAGCAATGTCTGCGTTTATTAGACAGCTTAATATAACGTCAGTTTGTGCTTTCAGAATCGGCGCATCTGCTGCGGTCGTTCCATCACATCTGGAGCGGAGGACCTGAAACCGGAAGAAGGTCACCTGATAACACAGTCACCAGTTAACCGTAACACCGGGAGAGAAGAAATTATTGAATAAAGTCACAGGAGGGATTTCTCCAATCTTCGAAAGTGGAGTGATCTGGGATTTCTACGTCGATGGTGTTGATGGTGGATCTAGCTCTTTCTTTGTTTGCTGGGATTCTCTCGCTCGCCGCTTTAACTTTCAGCGAGTCTCTTCGGAGCTCCAGGTCAAACCACGACTCATTTCGCAATGGCTAGCAAATGTAGCTAACACAACACTTTCCCATAATGCAACTCCGACTACAGGAGGCGCTTAAGTTGAAAGAGAAATTATTCAATTTTCCGGTCAAACTCCACATATTAGAAGGCTGAATCAAAAAAGTAAACTGGAAATTCCTATTAATGATTTACTTATAGACTCCATGCAGAGGAGACATCATCGGAACGCAAAAAATAAGGCAGAAATGGAGAAGAAGAGAAGCAGAAGTGACCAAACAGGAGACAGTGGACATGCTCTTGATGGCTAAGGAACTTCTTCGGATAATTCTGCAACATGAACGTGTAAATAAACGGTTGATGAAAAGGGTTAAACAATTTATTGAAGTTAATGAGTTTAATTTGAGAATGGAAACTTTGCGGGGTGAGGTTGACTGTTTGAAAATTCAAAGCGCCAACGCCGCCTCCAAAGTATAAACAGTTAACTGACATCCTGTCAAAAAGCGAGAGCAGGTGTCGCTATCTGGGTTAACCGTTAACGTGTGGAAAAAGTTGAGGTGTGAGAACCTGCTCGTATATTTTGAAAAGGTGTTGCTATTGTGTAGTAATGTTGATGCTCAATTGTGGTTAGCACAAAAGGTC
>NW_015654551.1:0-164 GCF_001515625.1 Sinocyclocheilus rhinocerous
TTCAATAAGTAAACACCGCATCCTTTGCTCAGAGACGCAAAACAGGGCTGTGATCTTTAGTCAAATAACAATCACCTGGTCGTTCTACACAGGACAAACAATAGAGAGGAAGTTCGACGATTACATATCAAATTAAATCAAACACAATATAATCATGTATAAAG
>NW_015654551.1:347-514 GCF_001515625.1 Sinocyclocheilus rhinocerous
CTTTATACATGATTATATTGTGTTTGATTTAATTTGATATGTAATCGTCGAACTTCCTCTCTATTGTTTGTCCTGTGTAGAACGACCAGGTGATTGTTATTTGACTAATTAACTGCTGCTGAAAATGATTGTGTTTGTTACTCACACCCTGACGAAGGCAAAATAGC
>NW_015654552.1:0-7395 GCF_001515625.1 Sinocyclocheilus rhinocerous
AATGTGTCAGTGAAAAACAGTAAGGAGGCTGCATTAACATTTTAACAATTTGATAAAACTAGTGCTTTCTTTGTTTTCGGTTTAAGAGATGGAAGTCGGAGACACTGACTCGTCATCTCCGTAGTAGTGGATATGCCTCTATGCATGTTTCATACGGATTACATAATCTGAGAATATTATGTTGTTTTCCATTTGAATTGGTTCATTTGAAAGTAGACATTTCACTCTATATAGATATATTTTTAATGTCTGTAAGGCAAAGTGAAGTGAAGTGACGTGACATGTGGCCAAGTATGGTGACCCATACTCGGAATTAGTGCTCTGCATTTATCCCATCCAAAGTGCACACACACAGCAGTGAACAAACACCCGGACAGAGGAGCAGTTGGGGCGCCTGGGGAGCAGTTGGGGGTTCGGTGCCTTGCTCAAGGGTACCTCAGTCGTGGTATTGAAGGTGGAAGAGAGCGCTGTACATTCACTCCCCCCACCTACAATCCCTGCCGGTACGAGACTCGAACCCACAACCTTTGGGCTGCGAGACTCGAACCCGCAACCTTTGGGTTATGAGTCCGACTCTCTAACCATTAGGCCACGACTTCTCCCCAAAGATATACACGCTCAAGTTCACACTGTTTGCTTTCATTATTTTACAAAAGTGCAATGTTTTGTTGTTGTTGTGAGTGCACACAAATAAACGCAGAGTCTTTACAGATTCAAAAGATATATTACTCCTATCTGAATAACCAAAAATGAGGGAGTATTTTAAGAGCAAGTGACGCACCGGTGCCTCCATCACGCAGTGAGCGCTACTGTTCACTTTCCACACAGTTGAATAGCGCACATTTTTCTAGGTTATTAGATTGAGCGGCCATGTAAAGTTGCTAATACTTACATATTTCAGATGATAAGCCATATTTGAGGTCGTTGAATGATAGGCGAGCATTTGGATGTCCTGCCCGATGTACTGTATTACCATAGACTAGCCGTTAACGATCTGTCCATCACGAACTGCGTGACTTCGCCTGTGGAATTTTTGTTTTTTTTTCTGCGACCAAGCAACTAATAAAATTGTGGTCGACTAACGATTAGTCAACTGTTAGAGGGCAGCCCTACTTGTTTGGTATGTATTTTTATTTTTACACCATTCAGACATGCAAATTAAAAATGTTTTTTTAAATGTTTCTCACATTTATTGTACATTTCATTGTAGCTTTAGTTAGATTCAGCAATGATTTTGATAGCTTATATCATACAGTATGATCTTGATAGTTTATAGAAAGATGAAAAAGTTACTTGGACATCTGTTTCTGTTATCAATGTCTGTAACCTTACTGAACATATCATGGCTCTTATCATATCTAACAAGTGTGCAGAACAATCTAACAAGTGTGACTAAGTTATTACGATTACATATTTTTCTATATTTTATGTATATTTTATTTTTACTACAATTTTTAGGGGTTAAAGCACGTAGTGCTGAAACCCTATTGTAATTGTTAGGATTTTTATTATTATTATTCCGCTCTAAAACTGATCGTGTAGAGAGCTGCAACTTGCCTAGAGAGCTGAAACTTGGTCAGATCGTAGTAGTCTGGCCTTCTTCTCAGAGCCAAAGACTCGCCCCAATCGGCCTATCGGGGGTGCTACAGCGATCAAAAACGCGAAAGCACTCATAACTCCTAGACCGTTTGTCATAGACTCAAGTGTCTTGTATCATTGGAATCCTTGGCTCAATCAAAACAAAATTTTGTGAAAAACCTACTTTTGCGAACTAGTCCTAGGTTTTGGTTCCGCCTGATCGGAACCATACCAGTGCAGAAATATTCTCTGGACAGTGAATATCAATAATTATCAAAAAAAGTTGAAATTTCGACTCACCGTTACAAAGGGGCCACAAAACGTTTGAAAGAGGCTTTTACTAAAATGGCTATAACTCTTATACGCAATGAGATATCTTCACCAAACTCGATACACATGTGTACGAGCTCAATCTTTGGTCAAATAAAAAACAATTGCGCAGCTATAAGAGGGAAAAAACATTAAAATAGCTATAACTACGTAACCGTTGTTCCAATCGACTTGAAACTTGGTATGCAGTGTCTTTGTCCAAGGTGCCACAAGTGTCTATGAGGACATTTGCGTATCTCAAAAAAACATGGCCGCCATCGGCCAATGAATTTTAAGTACCTATTAGACAAGGTTAACGGAGGCTGATCGGAACGAAACTCGGTGGGCATGTTCAACTCATGGCCGTAAAGGTCTGTAAGAATTTTGAAAGAAATCGACCACTAGTTGGCGCTAACGAGTTTTATGCCTCTGTAATCATGTGGTTTTTCACACATCCACACAATATTGATATCATTTGATAGATCTCCTCATAATGATCAACTTTGCCTCAAGAACCACTGCTGTCAATCAAATCGTTCATTAATTATCCTTAATAGCTTAATCTCGAAAAACCACTGCAGCACAATTCTCTGGACTCTCTAGATCAATAATTATCAAAAAATTTTTGAATTTTGTCCTTTGGGTAGCTATAACTGGGTCATTTAGAAAAGGGGCGTGGTCAAGTGCATGCAAAAGCCTATATCTCCTAAATGAAAACTTCACAAAACTAGACGAGCACATGCAACATGTGACTCTAAACAAGCATGCAAAGTTTCATGGAGATCGGCCCATAGGTGGCGCTATAACAGTTAAAAAGGCTTCAAAAACACAATGGGCCTCATTCATGAAACATGAGCAGAATTAATTTGTGTAAATCGTTGGTTAAGCCGTTCTGACGTAAACTTTCGAATTCATGAAAATGTTCGTATTTTCAAAATGCTAGTTGGTACGAAAGAAATTTACACCTGCTCCCTACCACGTGTAAATGGTGCGTAAAACGTTCTGTGTTCTTTTTGGCAAACTGATGACGCTGAATTTTGATGCACTGCTTTTATAATATTTTACAAGTTTGTTTGCTTGTTTTTTTTTTGTAGCTGAGAATTGATAAACTGTTTAGCTTTGGGTAAAACGCAGCGCTTGTCACTGTCACTTTTTACCCAGCCGTTCAATCAATGGAAGAGGGCCGGGATAAATACTACACTGACCAATCATCCTACTTCGACAACAATAGAGAAGTTAATATTGCTGGTTACTGCATTTTTATATTCAGTGATATTCTTCAAAATGAGATACTAGTAATACTTTACTGCTGTGGATATTCCTTATCATAGCAACCAAAGCGTCTCAGCTGGAAAAACGCTGTGCCACCAAAGCGTTCTCAAGCGCCACCAGCTGGCCCTTTTCAGAAGAGCGCCTGACATTTTTCAGCTGGCTAAAAACGCTTTGCTGGACACACATTATTGAATATGTAAGGTTAGGCATATGGCCTATTAGTCTTTTTTGCATTTATGCTATATACTGGAGCCAAACCAGATATACTGGATACTTTCCAATATACTGGAAAGTAGACCAGAATATTCCACTGCATTCCTGGACACACAATTTGTGTAGCTGTAATTCATAGGCGGGGATTATGCTAATTGTGAATGAGCGTGCACGAGCGCCCTATTTACGAATGATTGTAATTCATTAACATACGCATGTTTAACTATCAAATCAGACGTTTACGAAGCGTTTGTGAATCCAGAGGAGAGTTTTTGGGAAGGTCCGTTTTACGCGCAAATTACTCAGAATTTACTTTTATATTTACGAATATTTCATGAATGAGGCCCAATATTTCTATGGAAAATGACCTCAAATTGCAGAACATGTTCATATTTTTACACATACACTTGGTCTTCATATCATATAATAGATCTCCTCATTCTGAACAACTTTGACTCTGGGACCACTGCTGTCAATCAAATTGTTCATTAAATATTCAAGATTATTTAAGTATTCTACTTTTGCAAACTAGTCTTAGGTTTTTCGTTCAATCTCAACAAAACCACTGCAGTACAATTCTCTGGACCCTCTAGATTCATAATTATCCAAAAAAATATTTAACTTTACACTTTGGTTAGCTACAACAGTGTCATTTTTAAAGGGGCATGGCCAAATACGAAAACGAAAACTCAAAACTTCATGAAACTAGGTGAGCATATGTGAGAGATAATTCTAAACAAGCATGCAACATTTTATGGAAATTTGACCATAGGTGGCGCTATAACAGTCATAAATGTAAAAAATCATCATATTTCTATGGTAATTACCTGGATTTGCAAAATTTATTTTCTTTATTTCGTTTTTTAATATGACATTTTCCAGAACAAAGGTCCAAAAAGAAAATGATAGTACGGTATACTAGTTACAAATAAATACCTCTGATGCACAAAATAAAGGAGTTCCAAACAGATCACAGCGATGTGAGGGGAAAAAATAATAATAAATACAAAAATACTACAATAACAAGATAATAATATTTAGGTAAATAAATTTAAGAGTTACAAAGGTATAATGCAGTATAAAAACCAGCGTAAATAAGTAAAGTTATCACATTCCTAAGTGATCTAATACTCCTTATCTGTTTCATCGATACTATCTAGTGTCTCTGGTCCATTTCCATTACGACAACTTCTATATTTTGTCATTATTGATTTCGCTGCGTTTGCCGCCATCACTCGTGCCTTCTTGGGAAGCGGAAATCACCGACCCCCAAAAAAAACACAAAAGCTGTGCGCCTTGTGGTGCTTTGCACCAACATTTATGTGATTCTTCTTCTCAGTGGTCAAAGACGATACGCCAATCAGCTGAATAGTGACTTGCGCCACCTAGCGTGCAGGTGAAAAATGGATTCTCGATCAGCGCCACCTAGCGTGCAGGTGTGAATTAGCAGAAGGCAGTCAATCGTTTCACGTTCGGTGTGAAAGCACTGTTCGTCGGCGATTCGCCTCGCTTTTTCGCATCACGTCCAGTGTGAAACGGCCTTTAGCCTCAGCTCCACCCGCAATAGCCTCAGTAACTTTTTCGCATTCTTCTGCTCCTTTCTCCGATTTCTTAACTTTATTTGGCTTAGTAATATTGCGCTGTAGATCTTAACATATTCAGCTGCAAGGCAGTTTATTAATCTGACTTATTTAGGACATTTTTAAAGTATTGAAGCGGAGCCAAGAAACACACGTCTACTCCATGCGCGTACAAACCAGAAGCCCCCCTTTTTAAATCATTGATTTAGGTGGTTACAGGCTTGCTAAATAATATGTACTGTCTTTTTTCATATTTGCTTAAATGCTTTAAGTGCTTGAACCCCGGTAATAGCTGCTTGCAGCTATATTTTTAATTGTTTTCAGTTAGTCATTCCATCACTGATTTTATATTTTTACGTTTTATTTTATTTTATTTTACATGTTTTAAAATATAAATTAAATTTTAGTTATGGTATACAATAACAGCCCTAATGTTCAAACTTTATTAATATAGAAACTGTAAAATGTATTAATGTTCTCTGTGTTACAGATTGTGGGAGTGTGGTATTACTGATGATGGTTGTGCAATGCTGGCTTCAGCTCTAAGATCAAACCCCTCAAATCTAAGAGATCTGTACCTCTTTGGCAATAAACTCAGAGACTCGGGAGTGAAACTGCTCTCTGTTTTAAAAGATGACCCATGCTATAAACTGGAACACTTTGAGTGAGTAGTGATGTTCTCAGAACAATTTTGCCTCTGCACATTTTGATGACTCTTTTTAGTTTCTAAAAGCTCTTAAATTTTGTAGAATTTTAAGCTATTATTTGTTGAATTCCTGGTACTGCATATTGTAGCCCCAATGAATTGGGATAAATAAATTAGTCACAAACAAATTCAAATTTAAATCATATTCCATTAAATATTTTGGGTGTTTTGAACTATGAATAAATTTGTTTAGTTAATGCATCACTAATTTTTATTCTTTTTTTATTAGTCTGTACTAGATTGGACTGATTCATACTGAAGTGAAGCCATTATGAATATTTTAGAAGTTGGATGCCAGAAACAGTCCAGAGACAGTGACGATCCTATTAAAAAATTCCTGGTATACCTTTACCACTAATATGGTGCAGGAGCTGGTGCTCGGGTGCGAAGTGGCCTATATTTGTTTACAAGTCTTATGATTTTTAAAAACATATTTTAACAGCTAGTGCATGTTAGTGACTTCAGAAGTTTATATTTTGTTTATTCTCATATCAGTGAATAAAAAACTATAAGTTGTTTTATTGTTTGTCATACAGGATGTGCTTTTGTACTGATCACTGGTAGTTTACAATTTGTGTATAGATTGTTTGAGCTTGTCCATCCATGCTGGTAATTAAAATCAATGTATTTTCATAATTGTTAAATTTTTATATTCTTTTTATGTACTTGACAGTACACAGAATGAGTTGTTCCAGAATAAATGTGACTTGTGCTGGCAAAATGAGTCGCAATAAGCACATTTTTTACTCCATTAAAAAAAACTTCAAAATGATGTACGATTTGTTAGAATTGACCAAAAAATTACTGAACTACACCCCATTGATGTCAATAGAGTCAGCAAAGTCAATGTATTACAAATAAACTGATTATTAAAACTACAAAAGCAGTTCAATCAAGAGCAGCGAGTGATTCCCTCTTTTCTTTTATTGTTAGATTAACATTGAGATAGACGGACTATATATTAAGACCTACTGTAATGCATGGATCTAATATGTTACACATCAGATATTGTTCCCCAACAGTTAACCAAATGTTCACTTGAGACATAACAGATTATGTTTACGTGAATACATGCCAAGACAGATATTTTGAAATACTGTAATCTGTGTAACGGGATCGCACGCTGTCTGAGAGATGCTTCGGATGTGTCAGTCAGCACAAGTAAGATCGTTTCGTTTACATCAGCATGGGTTTGAACATCACATTTCGCTGGTTGCCATCGAGAATTCGCTCTGAATATTCTCAAAGCTTGAATGCTGCGCTTTACAACAGCACCAAACTTGTGCTGAGGGGAAGCACCAGTCGTCAAGAAGTGAGCAGAGTAAAAGGTACACCTCTCAGAAAACGTACAAATAAAGATAATTTTAGAATTAGTATTTGGAGCATTGTGACCGCTAGATGAGGGCTTAATGAACAAATTTTTGGGAAAACCTCAAATTCGACCAAAAATGCCTCTTCTTTTTTTTTGCCTGTAGCTCAAATTAGCCTGTGCGCATTCTGTCTCATTTTGCCAGCATGGTTCACATATTTTTCTCAAACTGAATTGTTTTTTTGTTACTTCAGTATGTTATTTTTAACTAATATTTTTTTTCCAAGTTATCAATATATGTCTTGTAGTCAGTGGTGGACGAAGTACACAAATCAAGTACTTGAGTAAAAGTACAGATACGTATAATAAAATATTACTCCAGTAAAAGTACTCCTTTTTCAATTTTACTCGAGTGAAAGTACAAAAGT
>NW_015654552.1:7508-7588 GCF_001515625.1 Sinocyclocheilus rhinocerous
CCAAAATAACGAGTCAAGATATATTTTTGTTGTTGATATGGACTACGTTGACGAGAGTGATGTAGTAATGGTAGTAATGT
>NW_015654552.1:23316-24452 GCF_001515625.1 Sinocyclocheilus rhinocerous
CAGTAAAGTACAGATACTTGAAAAATGTACTTAAGTACAGTAACGAAGTAAAGCTACTCCGTTACTGTCCACCACTGCTTGTAGTGAGGTAGTTCTCGGTTCTGATAAGTACCAATAGTTTCAGGGAAACGTCCACTTGAAGGGAGGGATAGGTGCAGACAGATACTCAGACTTGTTGTAATCCTCACACAGAGACTTGAATGGGCAGATGTCAGAATCAGAAGAGCTTTATTACCAAGTATGTTTACACACACAAGGAATTTGACTTGACGACAGGAGCTTCCAGCGCAGAAGAAAGTACAGACATAGTGCAGACATACATGATAGTGCAGACATACATAGGAATAACACAGTAGGGATGGAATATAACATTAATATAAGAAAACAACAGAAATTAAATAATGTACTACATACAGACATAGAAGTATAGGAAAAAAATGTAATTGTAAATAACATATCTGCACACTTATCTAAACAAAGTGTGCAGTTTACAAGTGTACAAATTTTGGATTCTGTGTATATGTCAGTTGTGATGGATGATGTGTAATTATGAAAGTTTAATTGTTCAGGCTGAATATAGCCTGCGGGAAAAAACTGTTCTTGTGCCTGGCTGTTCTGGTGGTCAGTGCTCTGTAGAGCCGACCAGAAGGCAACAGTTAGTAGAGAGAGTGGGCTGGGTGTGAGGGGTCCAAGGTGATATTCTTAGCCCTTTTCCTCACTCTGGAGATGTAAAATCTTGGAAGCTGGGCAGAGGGGCACCGATAATCCTCTTAGCAGTCCTGACTGTCCGTTGTAGTCTCTTGATGACTGATTTTGTAGCTGAACCAAACCAGACAGTTATGGATGAACACAGGACAGACTCAATGATAGCAGAGTAGAACTGTTTCAGCAGCTCCTGTGGCAGGGTGCATTTCCTCACGCGGCGGAGGAAGTACAACCTCTGCTGGGCCTTTTTTGCAATGGAGTCTATGTGAGTGTCCCACTTCAGGTCCTGAGAGATAGTGGTGCCCAGGAACCTGAATGACTCCACTGCAGTCACAGTGCTGTCCATGATGGTGAGTGGGGGGAGTGCAGGGGGTTTCTCCTGAAGTCCACAATCATCTCCACTGTTTTGAGCGTGTTCAGCTCCAGGTTGT
>NW_015654552.1:24583-25599 GCF_001515625.1 Sinocyclocheilus rhinocerous
ATTTGTTAAAATCTCCAAGAATGATTAAAATAGAGTCTTGGTACCTTTGCTCCATTTCAGTTATTTGTTTGGCCAGCTGTTGCATCGCAGCGCTCACGCACGCGTCCGGAGGCACGTACACAATTCTCGCGAGTTTAGGACGTATGTGTACTTAATTTGTGTTCTAATATGCCTACTTACCTACTTACTATATAGTAGGGAAAAAGAGTAGGTGAAGAAAGAAGTACGTTTGAAAACCGCAGTATTCATAAAAAAATTAGACGAGAAATCCCCGGATGTCCTACTGCTTCAGCCCAGATTCTGAAGTGGCTTAAGGTGTAAGACACTAGACAGTAACGTTACAGTAGATTTGTGATTTTCTTTTCTGTGAAAACACTTTTATTATGTATAGCTAACGGGGGAGCTCCAGTAAGCACATTTACATAAACCGTATACATCTTAAAAGACGATTACTAAATGTCTATTTAATTTGAGACAGGAAAATGTACTAAAATAATTACAGATGAGCACATCACAACATGAACAGACAACTGAGTGATATATATGTTCTATTATGTAGAATTCACTGTTGTCAACACTGCTTTAGATGAATGTAGGTAATGTATATAAACAAATCTACATGGAATAACTAAATATAAGTTATCTATTTAATTTGTCCATTAGTATTGTTGATAAATTGAGGAACATTTGTGTTGGATAAAAAGTGAGTTAACACATCAGCAACTACTTCAACATGTAAATGCAGTATTGAGCAGATAAATCACAGAGGTGACTGACTCTTGTCTGGATGTTACAGGGACAGATGAGACACACGTGTGTTTATCAGGTGCAGAGTGACTGATGAAGCAATGCTGCCATCAAAGACTTTGAGTGAGTCACCTACAGACATCAATAAAACATCTCTTAAATCTTAAGTTGTAGTTTATTTTAATTATTGTAATTTCAAACAGAGCTATTGCAGCACTTTTCTGATTCTTGATTTCTGTGCATTTGATGCAGAGCTTTTGTGGTGGAGC
>NW_015654553.1:0-127 GCF_001515625.1 Sinocyclocheilus rhinocerous
AAAACACATATATATACAGAATGAAACAAAGTAAGGAAAAGAGAGTGGAAAGGGAAAGGATGGCAGTAATTCACATCAATTTTAGACACAACCTTTGAGAAACATCAGAGAATCAAAAATCACCTTA
>NW_015654553.1:1109-17319 GCF_001515625.1 Sinocyclocheilus rhinocerous
GCGCGCTCAAGGAAGTTGGACATAGTGATGTATTAGAGATAAAAAATTATATAAATACTGTTCAGTTTCTCGCACAAACCGATCGTTTCGTGTCTTAGGACATCAATGTGTCGTCACGAGCCGCAGGGTTTAATTTGGATTTGTCTGTGCATGTTTTTTTTACTCTCATAGATTTTGATTACCATTGCCATGCATTATACGACTGATAGACTGAAACGGTTGGACTTAAAAATCATCAAATTTGTTCTACTGAAGAAACAAAGTCACCTACATCTTGGATGCCCTGGGGATAAGCAGATACACATCAAATTTTCATTCTTGGGTGAACTATCCCTTTAAAGACCCCATGAAATGGTTAACGAGTGCAGTAATTTGCTGTGGTAATGTATAACTTTGTGAAGAAAGAAGTACATTTTAGCATACTTTTAAAAATATAACTTATTATGGAAATAATATACTTTAAAAGAACTGAATGTAGTCTTTTTGTTATTATTTTCATGTTATTTACAATTAAATGAAAATGTATTATCGTTTACATTTATAATAGATGCGCTTGAATTTAAAAGTGATCTTTTGACCCACTTAAGTACACCTTGATATGTAATTTCATAATTCTGTTGTCTTTGAAACTGACAAGCATTTATGGTAAACTTAACTATACTGTAATGTAATTTCTTTTGAAACTTTGTCATGCATTTAAAAATGTGTAATTAAACATTTGTTATAATGAGGGTGTAATTTAGTACATTTAAAATATGTTAACTTTAAATGTAATATCAAATTACATACTACATTTAAAATTATAATCAAGTACGTGTCATGTGCTTTAGTATGTTAGTCAACACATCAAAATAAGTGTACTTTAAAACATGACAACAGATTAATAAACCAATATGATTTCAAATGTACTTTAAAGTCAAACTTTTAATTGGATATAATTACAAAGCACAGATTTTAAAGTGTTCTTCAATGTGTTCAGAAACATAGTCATAAAGGAAAACCTCAGTGGCCTTTTATTTCTGCAAGTACAATTGTTTAAAAATATTCTTTCAATATTTGAAACATAAGCACACATTCAATACAATTACTCACTAGTTTTTCAAGTGTATCCTATTAAAACGAAAAGTTGAGGTAAGGCATATCAATGGGACATTAACGATCAGACATTTTATTGTAACTTTCCTGCTCTAGAGTAATTAGTTACGTGGCATTCTCAACTCAGTTGATTAGCATATAAACAAAGATGGCAGATTTCATGTATGTGCCAACCTATCAACTTCCATTGAGACAATTTGCTAATTGTTATTGATCGTTTGAGATAGGTAGTAGAATAATTTAAGGGGAGTTAATGTTTTCAGCCTTAGAGCTTTTTTCAGAACAAACATTTGTAGATCATTAATATTTTTGGTCCGTTCTGCTGCATGAGATGGAATTTAATATACATGTACTAATGTTAAATGTTTTTTTATCATGGTTTCGGATTTCACTAGCATATAGATGACTTCAAAGTTAACATACATTGAATTTTTCATTTTCATGGGGTCTTTAAACTGTCATTTAACTGGCAATGAAAAACACTCATTTATCAAACTAAGCATTTTTCTTACTTCTGATGGATGCTTAATTAGTAGTTTTTAGTAGTCGGTATTAATTGGTCGTTTTGTGCCAGTGTAAATCTCCACCTAGTCCCTTTGACAAATTGCACAGTCGAAATTACAAACAATCATTTTGATGAAAATCAGTCTCAGAGGAGACTTGAGCGATTGTTAAAACCTTCAGCAATTGACAGAGTTTATAAAGTGTGAATGTAAAGGTGAACTGGAGGTATTTTCCCGTGAGGAGCTGGCGGTGGATACGTGCTTCGGTCTATGACCTTGCATGCTTTTCTGCAGTAGTTTTCAGACTCAAGCGAGTGACCCCTCAGACCCAGCTGAGACAGGTTTCTTAAGTATTGTTCACTTTTATTCCTCTGATATTTACTTCTGAGCAGTCAGGCAGCAAGAAATCGTTCCCTCTGAAATTGGCAAGCAAGTAGGCCATTTAAAAATCACTCACTGCGTTATCAGTTAGCAAAACAGACAATTAAAAATCATTAGTCATTTTCCTGTGAGCATCCCTGGTGGAAGATGCGGCCGTTCGGATGTAACCTGCCAAAGTGATACAGGAAGGTCTTCATCCCTTGGGTGAAGAACATAAACGTCATTGACTTTAGCTTTGAAAGGTGTTGTAAAGCATCAAATCTACTGGCAGATAAACACGTCTCTTCTGAGAACTGGTCAAATGTTGGCTGATATTCTCTGCGTTGGACTGGAGCTTTGTGAAAGACTAGGTCAAGTTCTTGGTTTCCTAACAAAGGCGTTAATTAAGCAGGGTTAATTAATGTCATAGTGAAGAGAGTCGGTTTGGGTTGATAAGATGCTTCCAAAGAGGAAGAGGATTTATGAGTGCCATGAATCGGAACAGGAGCAGAAGAAAGGACAGAGAGGACAAAGTAAGGCAGGTTGAGAGAGAGCGAGAACGCAGATGCCCTTTTCACTCGGCTGATAAAACTCAGCTGCTTTTCTTTTGTCCCATACTGTCACCGTTTTCTTTTTAAAATGACTTTTTCTGATATGTTTGGGTGAATGTCACCTTTGCAGATATTACTGTGGCATACAAGCAATCTTTCACCTTTCAATTTTTCATACAGGGCATATTTCACACACACACACACACACAAGTGTTTACTAATGCTCATGTTATTCCAAACCAAAAGGCTGTTATTTTTTCTATGGAACACAAAAGTTGATATTTTTGAATAATGATTATGCACTTGATTTTTTTTCTGAAATATTGTTAATCTTCATCGCTCAAAGTTTATTTCAATTTAAAAGGAATATTAGCTGTAGGTACTGATTACAGCAAAAATTTTGGAGGGTTACAGCTGTCAAAAATTAGTAAGAAGTGTAGAGGCTCTTGCTTTGAATGACTTCAGCACATCTGCGGCCGCAGGACATCACTAGTTTCTCACACTGCGCTGGTGTGACCTTGGTCCACTCTTTTTCCACCCTCTTCTATAGTTTGGTAACTGTAGTGGGTTTCTTAGCCATGACTTTGTCGCCAAGGATTCTCCAGAGATATTCAATGGGGTTTAGATGAGGGCTTTGGCACAGCCATTTCATTATTTCAATGTTCTTAGCTTCAAGGAACTGCTTTACTCGTTTTGCAGTGTGACGGGAACATTGTCTTGCATGAAAATCGCAGGCTAATTGGGAGAAGCTTGCAAGGAAGGAACTGCATATTGCTGAAGGAGGTTCTGATAAACATTTGCATACACTCTGCCATGTATCAGTAAAGAGGCCCAACTCCTGCTGCAGAAAACAACCCCCAAAACATGACACTTCCTCCTCCACCTTTCACTGACTTCTTTAAACACTTGCGCTTCAGTCTTTCCCCAGTTAGACGTCGAACATAAAGTTTCCCATCTGACCCAAATAAATTAAACTTGCTCTCATCATTAAAGTGAAATTTGGACCAGTTCTCCTCTCTCAACACAACATGCTCCCCAGCAAAGGTGAACCTAGCCTTTTGATTCGGCGCGATGCAACGCAACGTGTAAAAAGACAGTATAAATCATTATAATCCGTAATTATGTCCCCACTGGATGCAACAAATGCCTCGTTTATAATGGGTAAGAGAAAGGAATAATTGAAATCGCATCATATGACCCCTTTAAACCGATTCCATTGAGAATCTCTGCATTATCCTGTGTTCTTGTGCATTTGTCTTACATGGAAAACCAGCCTTTTTGGGGGACTTGAATTTATTAGTGTCATTGTAAAGCTGCAATATTCTAGAAATCACAGATTTGGAATGACCAGCTTCTCTTGCAATGACTGAAAGGTGCATCCCATTGGCCTTCATCTGGACAACCTCCTTTTGCAGGGTTTCAGTCAATTTAGAGTGGCCAGCCATCTTGCAATCTTGAAAATTAGAGGACTGCTGCCAGTTCAGAATCAGAATCAGAATCAGAATTAGCTTTATTCACCAAGTGTGTGCAAACACACAAGGAATTTGTGGTTTTTAGGAGCTCTTGGTACATACATACATACATATATGACATGAGAATAGAAAGAACAATTAAACAAGTAAGACTAAAGAAAAAAACTAAACAAAAAATAAATAATTAACAATAATAATAATGTGGTAAAATCTGGAACAGAAGAAGTTGAATAGTGTTTGTCATATAATTAAAGAAATTAGCACCAGGTGACAGATTAACACCAATAACTTGGAGGTATCTCAAAGTGTTTTCTAATTTTGATCAGTTCTTTTTCAGATATATAATTTAAGGTCTTTATACTGTCCTTCAGAATACAATTAATTTATGAAATATGCTGAAAAAATCTACTCCTGTTAGGATAATGTAAAATATAGGACAAAGCAGTGGCCTTGACATTTAGGAAATTATAGGTTGTTTTCTAATTTTAAGTATATTTTTATGATTAAGCTACTTTTTAAAGTATTTATTTTGGGCAGAAGGTCTATTGACTATTAACTATCATATAGAAAAGTTCTTAAACTTTTCTACTTTTGTGTTTCACGGAAAGAAATAACATCAAGTTTGGAACGAATGCAGAGATTGTTGTTTCAGATAATTTTTCATGAATTCAAACCATTGCGTTGCAAAAAGCCTGCAGAAATATCTAATACAGTCATAGATGCAGAATGGGACATCAAAGTTAAGGAGGATGGAGATTGTTTTGTGAGTAAGAGGATGAAGGTAATTGAGTGTTTGAGGGGCCGGACACGTGGAGATGGTGCTGGACGGACGGCACCACATGTGCGTGAGCAGCTGATGGAGCGTTTGCTGCTACTGCTGGCTGATGGAATGAAGCTATTAAACAGAGATGTTACTGGATGATCAGAGAGGCGAGGCCAAGGTTACATTAAACCAAATAGCCTGAGCTATGACCATCTGTTGAACTGAAAATATCTTCTTCAGATGTCTCCTAAAAAATACTTCTTTTTTTTTCTAGAGAATTGTAGTACTTGGTTTTTGCTTGTCTAATCTACATTTGGTGTTTCAAAAACTGACTACTTTCTCTTTCCCATGGGAACTATTTAACCATCAATACATTGATTTGACAAGTTTTTGCCTCATAAGGTGAGCTAGGAAAAAGAGTGAAGGGATTTGGTTTTGTTTACCTGGCATAGCCAAGTATATTGTTAAGCTTTGCTGGGTTTACTAAACATATTCCACAGTGCAGGTACAGTATAGAATTTTAAGCACAGATTCGTTGAGGTGTGAAATTGCTTGTGTATGTTTAATTGCATTGACAGATGTATTGAACCATCCCATGTCAATGGAGTTTTTCTCTCTGGTTTTCCTCTATGGTAACAAGTCATTAACTCGGCAATTAAAGTTACTTTTCTATGGGGAATTTGTAAGGACACTCTTTGACTAACATGTTGTGGCGATTTTTTTTGGGTAACGACGGTTCCAGAATCCTGCTAGAATCAGGGGACAAAAAACAAACAAAAAAACAATGGGTAAGTATCTTTAATAAGTAGACTTGCATATTTATTTGTTGGACCCAGCACTCAGTTCTGCAGCCAGTAAAATGGCTGAATGCAGGAGCAATCAGATGTAGAAAGCTATGCATTTTTTTTTTCATCAGATTCATTATGAAACATGGTAATCATATAATTACATATCAGGCAGCGCGTGGATTGGGCATCACTCCGGGAGGGAATCTGGTTCCACTGTTTGCATTTTCATAGTTCTGTTAACAACTTAAAAGGTTGATCAGATTAAATATATTGTGTTGGTTGCATTTTGTCCCACTTGGCATTATAAGTAGGAAGTCCTTAAGGCGTTATGGGATTTGAAAGCTGTCTCAAAAGGTAGGAAACTTAAATATGCTGTCGTCTTCATTAAAACTTCTATTGTATACTAATAAACAGTGTTGGAGAAAGTTACTTTTAATGCATTACAATATTACGTTACTCCCTAAAAAAAGTTACTAATCGTGTTACTTACTTTTTATGGAAAGTAATGAGTTACATTACATTTGAGTTACTTTTTCTCATCTAAGTGGGGCTTTATAAGTTATATAAAACATTCAAAGTCTACATATCAAAAAGTCCGAATAAATAAACTCTTGTTTAATGGCGCAGATATGCAACTTAAGAGCAATAGTGCTTTTGTTGTATTCTAAAGGATCGCAGTCTCTAATGCTATCAATACGGTCTCACTTCACTTGGGTATCGACAGCTTCCCTCCAGCTCATGCTAATTGCTAATCAGGAATCTCATGAAGCTGGTGATTGATTTATTTAAGAGGGTGAGAAACGGCAGCACGGTGTGTTCTGAGATGCTCTGATTGTTTGTTTGCTTTTCCTTAAAGCTGTAATTGGGTTCTTGATCAGAGGAAGAAAACACAAAAGGAAAGTGGCAGATTAGTGCACGCTTTGTCAGGCACACACACACTGTGCTTTAAGAGTGGACAGGTCTCTTGAGCTTCAGGAAAGGACTCAGCCTTTGGTCCAAAATCAGCAGTGCTGTTCCGGTTCTGGAGGAACTACAGATAGCAGGAGCAAGAGCAGGAACAAGAAAGCCATTAGAGAAAGACAAATGAAGAGAGCAGAGACAGCTATTAAAGCGAGGAGAAAGATAAACAGGAACCGAGGGGAAGGCAAAGATGGAATGGAAAGGAAGAGTGAGAGACATTTTGAGTAACATCGGAATGAGTCAGACTTGTGCAGAGGCGCGAACAGGAACCAACGGTGAACTCAAATGTAAATCTCCAAATTTGCCTACAAAATTCCCAGGGTACAGTTCTGCTTTTAACCATTTGGCAATATGCTTTATGAGGCAATCTTTGGAAAATTTAAAGTTGGAACTCTGGACTTTTTTTTCTATTAAAATATTTTCTCCAATCTTAAGTAGTGAGTCAAATAGTAGTGAGAAATTAGAAATGGCGCTTTTCCACTGCGTAGTAAGACTCGGCTCGGCACGGCTCAGTACGGCATGGCACGGCTCGGCTCGGTTTGCGTTTCCACTGCAGTTTAGTACTGCTTTAGAGTGGGCGGGATTATTCATAGTTGCGCGCCTCTACTGCCGCGACTCCTGAAAAAAACCTTTTCATTCCACGTCACCCCATCAAGCTCTCGCTGGATCCGCTCCTCTGCTATCAACGAGAGGAACGTCTGTACTTCCTTAACAGACAACGAAACGTTTTTTTTGGTTGTTAAAAAAAAGGTGAGCTCGTTCAAAACAGTTGCGTTCGATCCTTCGCTGGCTGTGCTGATTTAAGTCTAGCGGATCTGTTGTGTCTCGTGTCGCAAGTTCAGTGACGCAGGTAGTGCCGATTCTCTCCGGCCAATCAGTGATCAGCAGAGTTTACACGTCACGTTTTGGTAATGGTACAGTTCACTTGGAACCTCAACCGAGGTGGTACTGAAAAAAGTACAAGGTACCAGGTACTGTACTCAGTGGAAAACCCCCCAAAATTGAATCGTACCGAACCGTACAGTGCCGTACCATGCAGTGGAAAAGCGCCATAAGATGATTTCCCCAAAAAGAATGTTGGTAGCCAAACAGTTGCTGGTAGCCATTGACTTACATAGTATGGAAATCAATGGCTACCATCAACTGTTTGGTTACCAACATTGGCCTGCCCAATCTAACTATTAGTAAAATGAATGAATAATAATTTAGTCGTAAATAAAATGATCCACAAGATGACTTTTCACCTGAATAAAAATAATTAATATTACCATCAACTAATCTGTTAGTCCAGCAAACATTTAGTGTAATTTCATATCAACCCTAAGAAACTATATTTTTGTGGCCACAGAAAATAACTTTCTTACAGTATAATGCAGTAGAGCATGTAACAAAATCAGATCGTTAAAGGGACATTATCCACAAGCAGTGACAGAATCAGAAACTCATGTAGTTTGTGCACAAAAAGTTTTATTAACTAAACACTAACACCTAACTAGTCTAACAAACATATACTCACTCACGCATGCATACTGTACATACATGGGCGAAAAGGGAGTATAATTGAATTAATGAAACCATTAGAAACCAGAAAATGAAGTTATTGAAAGGAGTTAGTTAACCACCTAAGCAGAAACCATCAGCGCCGTTTTGCAACGGGGTCTACAGCTTATACTAAATCTATGTTTCATTTAGTTAAATGATACTTGCATTGCCTTAGCCATTGAATGAAAGTCCGGATGCAGTCTTAGATGAAAGTCTTGATAGTTGAAGGTCCAATGGTGTTGGAACTGCGATCTCGTTCTTCCGGGGTTTGAAGAGTGACGAACTCCAAAGATGTTATTCTGACTCATTGGTAGTCGGGAGAACGCGGTCAGACTGAATGTTGGAGAGACAAGAGGGTAAGAATGTCAAAGAAGAGAGAAGAGCACGAGGTCACTCTGACAGTGCCCTTTAACTTCTGTGGAGGTCACACCTCCAGGGGGTCAGTGAGCCAATGGTAACTTCAACTTTCATAGGGAAAGTTTACGACTCTTTGTCTTCGAACATGGTGTTTTGCTTATGTAACTGGATTGGATGTTGATGCAGAAACTATTAAAGATTCTAATAATACTAATATGTTGCAGAGGTATCAACTTATAATATACATTGTAGGATATCAGACCGAATCAGACGATCTATGATTTGGTTAAAACATGGTTGAACATTATCATTTATATCATCAAAATAAGAATTCATAGATACCAAACATGGTATAGAGGAGGTTACATTAACTAGTAATTCTATCGTAATGCATGCATAAAACAGTATACAATAAAAAAGAAAATTTAAGTCTTTTAAGACAAGTAAAAATACACACAATGACCTGGGGATATGCTCATTCACAGAACATTCTGGCAATGAATTAATGGGAAAAGGTCCTTTTCTATGGGTCTTATGTGTCTGTTTCAGTAGAGAATTAAGACGGAGAATCTCTCTATGCATTCTGTTAGTTTGTAAAGTGTATCTGGGTCTGGCTGAGGTGTCCTGGCTGCCATGGTAACCACTGGCCTGGGGGGGTCATTCACAGACATCCTGGCACCCAGTCTGGTTAAATATAACAAATAATAATGTGTATAATTTGTCCATGCGTTACACTAATAATATAGTAGGGAAACATAATGTAACATAACCTTGGTGAAGTACTACTTATACTCATGAAATCTCCCAAAATACTGTATGTCACCGCATCAGATTAACCTGCAACATGGGCCATGTCAAGTGGCTCGCACAGTGCTTGAACTGATTTAGACAATTAACAGAAAAAGCGAGCATCATTCACTTTACCTCAGTGTGCGTGTGCCTCTGAATGTACATGTGTGTAAATCTGTACTTTTTTTTTGTCAATCTGCACAGCAGGACGTGCTTTCAACTTCCTGCTTTAAATCTGTAAACAGCTCGCTACCAAGTAAAACAGATACTTCTGTGAGAACAAACACCACCCACTGCGCTTTTCCAGAATCCTATTGTGAGTGTATCTTGCTGCAGATTCCTGTAAGTGTGTGTGTGTGTGTGTGTGTGTGTGTGTGTGTGTGTGGAAGATGTGTGGAAGATGTGTGTACTGAGTTGTGGGCTTTAAACTGGCCGTAAAGACTTGATTTATTTGAGAGGCCAGCTTAGAGTCCAATTACTTTCTGCTTCAAACAACAGAATTTAGGACCTTTGCTAAAGTCCACTCTTGAGTATTAGCAGCCAGACACCTCGCAGTTACAGCCAATGTTGATCAGATTTAATTGAAAAAAAAAAAAATCCTCATTGCTCAACTACAAAAAGCTTAAACCATCCAAAACCTGTCTAAACTGGTTTTGCTGGTCTAGATTACTGGCTGGGGTTCTGGGCACTGGTCAGCCTAGGAAATCAGCTGGCCAAACAGCAATATCAGCTAAATACCAGCTTGGCCAGGCTGGGAGACCAGCTAAACCAGCTTAAACCAGATAAGACCTGTTTTTGTTTTCAGCAGTGTAGTTTAAATCTGACTTAAAGAGTTAGTTCACCCAAAAATGCAAATGAAAATTCTGTCATTAATTACTCACCCTCATGTCGTTCTAAACCCGTAAGACCTCCGTTCATCTTCGGAACACAAATTAAGATATTTTTGATGAATTTTGAGAGCTCTATGACCCTCCCATAGACAGCAATGCAATTACCACGATCAAGGTCCAGAAACGTAGCAAGGAGATCAGTAAAATAATCCATGTGACATCAAGGGATCAACCGTAATTTTACGAAGCTACGAGAATACCTTTTGTATGCAAAGAAAACTAAAATAACGACTGTATTCAACAATTCGTATCCTCCGCGTCACCCTGGTGCCATTTTGGAGAATATCCACTGAACGTAAACAGCGTATCCTATTCTGTGTCAGCTGCGTCACGCGGATACGTTTTCTACGTTGTTTACGCTTTCATTTGAACGAAAACAACATATCAGCGTGACGCAGCTTCGTAAAATTACGGTTGAACCCCTGGATGTCACATGGATTATTTTACTGATCTCCTTGCTACGTTTCTGGACCTTGATCGTGATAATTGCATTGCTGTCTATGGGAGGGTCAGAGAGCTCTCAAAATTCATCAAAAATATCTTAAAAAATATATTTGTGTTCCGAAGATGAACGGAGGTCTTAAGGGTTTAGAACGACATGAGGGTGAGTAATTAATGACAGAATTTTCATTTTTGGGTGAACTATCCCTTTAAAAGACAGATGTTGGCCAGAAATTAGGAGTTCAAGCCTGCTGACTAAACCACCATTCATCAGTCTACACTGGCTTTAGAGTGGTTTTAGGCACTTTTCAGCTGGAGTTCACCTGGCCTCCCAGCTAAACACCAGCTTGGCCAGGCTGGGAGACCACCTTAAACCAGTCAGACCAGCCAGCTAGAAATTTTGAAACAAGTTCAGCAGTGAAATATTCTATATACATTTCCTAACATTTGCCAACGACAATGCATTATAACTCTCCAAATTTCTAACTACATTTCTCAAAATACACAATCAAGGTGATTGCTCTCTTAGTTTCTCTAGAGAGATCTAATTTCTTAGATGCCAGGACAACAGATTGTTTTGCGCATAGCACTGGACAGAAGACTTTATAGTGAGAGTTTGACATGATGGAGTGGAAGGGTCGTGGCAGGCCAAAAAAATGACTTTTTCTTGGGAACATCTTTCATGTTGTGATGACAGCTTGCCAATATAAACTCTTATTTTATTTGCTAAAGCATTTTTTTTGCCAGCAGAAAAATCGGCTACATGTCCATGGTCAGTGTGGATGTGCCATCCATTCATAGTAAACTCTCATTTTATTGAAAGGAAAGTTAGTGTGTAGTTTTATTGTGGTGTCTGCAGTAATGACAGAGGAGGTGACCTTTGAGTTGGAAAGGTGATTCCAAGTATTCCATGGTTGAACGATTATAAAACCACAACTGGACTCTGGAAATATGGTCCATGTTCATCATGACTGTCGGATTTCATCACATTGCATCTAAACATCTCTTTGAGCTGCTGAAATCAATTCCTTCATAGTTCCACTCATGCATTCATGCAATGGCTTCCCATACTTTTTGACCAATGAAATTCTAGGACCTTATTTTATTGAAATCACAATGGCTTTCAAAGATGCGTTATTCTTCTGCACTGCACAATAAAGCAATATCTAGCCAGTTGATTATTTTTCAAGACAAGCATAACTACAAAATATAGAATTTTTATATGACGTAAGATTTTATTCATTTTCACCTTTTAGGCCAATCTTAGATTCATTTATGAATCAGTTCAACAATTTAAATGAAAATAACTGACTCAAAAGTATCATTCACTCACAACCCAGACATTAAAATGGCAGACATAAAAACATCTGGCCGATTAAATGTATTTAATCTAAAAACTAGAAAACAATAGTATTTTCTTTAAATTGTATTAATTTTGAGGGTTGAAAAATATGTTACGTTTTTCTGGTATTCCATGACCGTGGGAACCCTAAGATGTGCATTTTAGTCTAAAGCAAATACATATTAGCAGTCAAATTTGTGCCATCCTGCAGTTTACCATCTCATATTTGCAAGTCAGATACATCTATAATATCTGAGTCTGTGTTAAGTGGCCCTCTTGGCCAGTAAAAACTGTCCCCCGACTGAACGGGCCCCGCACTGAAGGTCTAATGCATCTGTTAGGGAGTTTTTTACTGATCATATGAAACTCAGAGAAGCTGTAATGAGATACAGGAATATGAATGGCCATCTGCCTCCATCTGCCATAACATTCTACAACTCAGATACTCCTCTACCCATCCGCCTACGCCAAGAAAACTACTTGCACCTCTCGCCATCGAAACGTGCCAAGAAGCTTCCCCAACGTCTCCAACTCACTTCACCAAACTTCTATTCTTCTGCCAAATCCTCGGGGCTGTCAATGTTAAAACTACAGAGATGGCATTATGCTGAAATGAAAGTAGCTTAATTAAAGTAGCGTATGTGCATGTGCCAATGTTCGAGAGGACAGTAGACGCTGGATGAAGTATTGAGGATTTTAAGAGGTTTTAAAATTTTATCATACAAATGATGTGTCAAAATTCTCACTAATGTAAAGTACGCACTAAGATGGCAACTCAGGGCGGTGCATGCTCCCTTGGCGGTGCCACGACAAGCTTGCAAACTTGTTTGCAAAGTAAGTTGTACACTTTAAGTGTCCTTGCCGGACCCCACACTGCGCTTCGCGTGTGGACCGCTTACACTATGCTAATTGAACACTTGGGTAGTGAGGTGTCCTTGTCTATCCAGTCTTTTCTCCACTGCATTGCAGGGCTTTTTAAGACCCCTCCTGGCCCGGCTAATGCCCCAGTCCTGCTGGCCTCATTAAACGGAGTTTGACAGAGTTCAGGGTTAGACAACCATGTCATGCGGCTGAATCCCGCTGAGCTGGCGGTGTGATGTACCATTCGATGTTTCCCATATTTTGACTCTTATGAAAAGTATTGCGGGTCTGTGAAAGTAAAACACAGTTGGTGGTAATGGGAGCATGAAACTGCAAATGCGCACATACATACATGGACTTACTGGAGAGAGAAAGTTTCGCCTGAAATCAGACGTGTGGGCATGAGTCATTGCTGTTTGTTGGGGTCTGCTGACTGCTCATGTGTTCAGATGATTCAAGTTGCATTTATGTCAAAGTGTAGCCATGCGACTGGGTGCATCTCATGTGTGTTAGCTCTCTCTCTCTCTGCAAAAATTTTCTCTCTCTCTCTCTCATCACGGAAGTATTTGAGAGAAGCAGCATTAGCATCCCTCTTACTTCAGTTGTTCAAACTTTCATTCCTGTTTGTTGAACTGGGCCGCCATCCAGTCCCTGTTTACACACAGGTCATTTATCTGACAGTATGCAAAAAAAAAAAAAGTATGAACAACATACTGCACAGCCCTTCACGGCTGTGTGCACTGGTAAATCATATCTTGCTGAGAGCAAATAATATTTTTTTTATCTATTCCAAGAAGAGCTATGTCTTATATGGCATATTTCTAATTTAATATTGGATTGAGGTTACTACTAGGTATTGTCATATATGCAAGCCTTATTAGCCCCTGAATGTAATGTAAAAATGTACAGTCAGCAGGACAATGTATAAGACCTCTCTACTTTGCATTGATCATTGTGTCAGGGTTTATCTAAAGGCCTCAATGTACTTAAACTGAAACCAAAGAAAGAATCGGTATGATGTCATTTCTAACAAAATCAGGCCAAAACAAAGTTTGTTTCAGGAGATTGAAACATATTCAAAAAATGATGTTCTCAGCAGCATAGCTAATGTCGGGATGTTCACTAATGGTATAACACTGCTCAGGTATTTCAAAATTCCTTTTACACCTAAGCGAAGAAAGAAAAAGTACTGTGCTGTGGTTATATCAAGGCCTTAAGGGATAACGTACAGTTGGCCGTCATTATCGGAGGGGTCTTGTATTAGCCTCTAGGGGTTTATTTTTTGAGAATAACCATCTTAATTATACTGCTTAATACATAGGTATTTGCCAAATAGGACAATAAATATTGGGTGCCATGGTGGCTCAGTGTCTATTACTAGTGCCTCACAGTAAGAAAGTCCCTGGTTTGTGGCAGGATTCCTCGGAGTGCTCCAGTTTCCCCCACAATCCAAAGATGTGTAGCAATTAGAGACACTGAATTGCCCGTAGGTGTGAGTGACTGATGTTCGGATGGACTTCAACATCCCCGTGACCCTCAGATTTGGAAAATGGATGGGCATGAAATATTGATATCTGGTAGAATAAGCTGCAAAATGTACAAGACATTTTTGCTGGTAGTCCAAAGAAAATGTAAAAAAGCTGACAATGATATGACACTGAATATCTAACCCCAAAGGTCTAGTCTGTCATTCAATTTTCAATTCTAATTTGTGTCTGTGTGTGTGTTAATTTTGGTCTGCGGTGCTACATTATTGATAGGATATGTCCACAGAGAGTCTCAAGCCTATGATCTAGGGGGTCGTATGTTAAAGACAGCCATTAACAGACTCCCGATGCTACTGGGGACGCATCAAATATTCAGCACTTGTCTGGACATTGGCAGGCATCTTCCCCAGAGGCGTTCGCTTTGTCCTGTAGGGAACAAAGAGAGAGATGGAATAAAGAAGGATGGAGGTGGAAAGTCTTGACAGACACCGAGACAACCTCACACCCCCCCCAAGAGATAATCAATACCTCCCGTCTCGGCAAACAGCTGTCAACAAACTGACCACTTTCACGACTCTGCGAGAGCTCCCTGCATGTGTGAGGCAGGTGATTCATGGGGGGCTGTGCACTCTGCGTTTTACCAGAGCTCATGGTGCTCTTGTGCAACTCTGAGATTTCTGGAGCATGAAGTGCTTTGGTGTGATGGTGCTCGTCTGTGGTCGCCCAGCTGAAAATAATGCCTTCTGTCTGCTGGGTAAAAAAAGAGTAGGCAGAACTGCGGAGAGGACTTGGGCAACAGACTGCAGAGAGGGGATGACCTCTGACCCCGACAGGACTTTGGGAAGAATTAATTTTAAATTTCCTGATGCTCCAAGCATGCGTGCATACCAGTGGCGTAGCCAGAAATTTATTTTTGGGCGGGCCTGGGCAAAAGTGAGCATGCACTAGGCTAACTAACGGATGGAGTCCAGTGACAAGTTAGTGCAAATCTGCGGCCCCCAACCGCGAACTCAAGGGTGGGTGGGTTGGGGGGGCTGGCAATATTGTAAATATTTGTTTTAAACTGGCGCATTCTCTCAGAGATGACAAGAGACGAATCTACTTCATATGCTGATTGTTACGTATCCGGTCAATGAACTTCCATCTGCTAGCCATCAGAGGTCACCCTTTCCATTTTCATTGACTCTAGCCCCGTAACACTGATAGTGGTAGCCTATATAGCTAAATGTTTTAATTTACTCCCTTAATATATCTCTTGTGGCCCGAACATAGGCTAGTGGAAAATAAATAAATAAAGAGAGAAGAAACGTAGGCTATTTCGTGTTAAACAGGTTGTTTTTTTTCTTTTAAAAAAAGTCGGTGCTTGAAATAAAGCATTTTCATTGATGATTGCAGTGTTAATAATTTTAATTATAGGCCTATAATTCATTGTATAATAAACCTGTTTTGAAAGACCTTTTTAAAAACATTTTCAATAAGGAGTAAGCTAGCCTAATCTTTATTATCCTTGCAGCACGCCAGTTTTGCGGTGATGCGCTATGAAATGATTGCGGGGCAAATTAATTGTAGCCTAATATTAATTTAACAATAAAAGTAACTTAATAATAATAATAGGCCTAATAGGCTAATAAGATGAATGTAACAGGCCTATGTTAATTGAAAATGCCAAATTAGATATAACTAAAGTGTATAAAATTATTTTATTCAGAAATGTCATGTTTGTGATTTTTTTTTGTTTTTTTTGTTAATTCGTTATTTAAATTAATAGGCCTACAAATTAGGAAACAGGTGCAGTTAATCGCCGGCGTCAGTCACAAAAATTATATATAAAAAAAAAATAGGCTAATCTTTGTGTGGATGATTGGCAACAGCTGGTCTTAAATTCTTTAGACACCGCACACCAAAAGACTTGGAACACGACTGAAAACACTGACTGAGCTCAAATGACATTCATAATCGGCCTGACAGTAGTGTTTCCCAGCTTCACAGAATGAACTGGGTCACGCGTG
>NW_015654553.1:18402-21431 GCF_001515625.1 Sinocyclocheilus rhinocerous
GCATTGCTGCTGTTTTTCTAACATTTTCTAACACAGCTGCAAATTACAGTCTAACTGAATGGGTGAAAACGCACAAATTTACATGCGCGACATGCCCGAAACAGCCTAGATAACAATTGGCTAACACCTGCTGTCAATCAAACTCAACAAGAATTATGCAAAAACACATTTTATTTATTTGAGTTATTTGAGATCTTATAATAGTTCTCTAATTGTGTTAAAATAGATTAAACAATAATTATTTAACAAAGATTAGGCTACATGTGTATAATAAACTGGGGGGGCCTTTCATCAGAGTGGGCGGGCCTGTACCCGTCAGACCCGTCCGCTGCCTACGCCCCTGGTGCATACACATGCACACTCAAAAGCACTGCCAAGTTCCTTTCCTCCAGATGCAGTGCTGACAGGCCCATGTGGGCAAGAAATCACCGTCACCCTCCCATGTCTACTGCTCACCTTGGATTAGTGCTGTGGATAAGGAAACTTCCTAAATGTACTGAGACATACTGTATGCAACTGAAAGTGTGACCATGCATTCTCAAATGACACTGACTGAATGGCTGGAGGTCGTATAGGTGTAGGTGTACTTGCTAGACTGCTGTATCCATTTGTATCTTGAGGCACTCGTTCCGCTCATCTTTCTGCATGGGTAGTCGCCACATCACATCATTGCACATTTGCATAAAGTTGAACGTCATTCAACTTGGTTCCATCACCAACTGTTGCTGTCAGTCATGTCATCTTAAATCGCCAACTCTTGCAAACTTGAACGTAAATGACTTCTAGTTGCTTTGTCACGGCATATCGCTGTCAGTGTGAACGGCTATTGAAAAAACACTTTGTGTCACACATATACAGGGGTGGACAGTAACAAAGTATTTTTACTTCGTTACTGTACTTAAGTACATTTTTCAAGTACTGTATCTGTACTTTACTGGAGTAGTTATATTTTGAGTAACTTTTACTTCACTGCATTCCAAAGTGTACTTTCTACTCTACTACATTTCATACAACATATCGTTACTCCTTATTTTGAAATTAAGAAATCATCACATGCTCTGGAGACGCAAAAGCGGTGTCCGATTCATGCTCAAACTGATTCTTTTCAATGAACCTGTTAAATCGGTTCGCAAATCGCACCAAATGATTCATTCGTGAATTGGACTGATCCGATTGCAGCTGTTCTCGAGTCAGCAACTCACTGATTCAAATGATCAGTTCACCCTGAGTGCACGCTCGACTGATGCCACAAAAAGTAAGTTACTAATGTCGAATTTTAGGATTCATTATTGTAACTGAAAATCATATTTAGGTCACAACTGTCAGTTGTTAGTGAACTAAATCTGATGTAAAGGGTGATCTGTTATGATGTTACAAAACATCAAAATAACACATTAAAATAACAGAAATTGAAATAACGCATGCATGTTCATCTTCCCCGCTGCTGTAGCAGTTTTATTAAAATGTTATTTATTTAGCCCTATGTTATGTCTGTTTTAAATATTATGTATCTGAATCCACTAATCTTTCTTACTGACTAGTACTAGCTACTTGACAATTCATAATAATTCATGGTTGGAGTGGGGGAAATGCTGACTCTGTGCACATTTGTATAAATTTGAACTTTGTTCAACTTTGTTGCATCGCCAACTGTTGCCATCAGTCATCATCTTAAATTGCCAACTCTTGTTGAATTTAAATGACATTCACTTGCTTTGTCACAGCAAATCAATGTCAGTGTGAACAGCCATTGTAAAACTGTCACACATATAAATCACCGTCACCTTCCCAAGTTTATCTTTCACCTTGATATAGTGCTGAAGAGAAGGAAAATTCCTAACTGTACTAAGACGTGCAAATGAAACTGTATATTATGACCATATGTTCACAATGGCAGCGCCTGAATTACTGGAGGTCGCTGACTGTTCACTGTCACTAGTATGAATTCTTGCTCCACTGTTGTATCCATTTGTATCATGAGGCAAAATTTCTGCTCGACTTTGTGCTTTGGTAGTTGCTGCATCACAACTTTGTTCAACTTTCTTGCATTGCCAACTGTTGCCATCAATTGTCATCTTAAATCTGAAACTCTTGTTGAATGTAAATCGCTTTCCATTGCTTCGTCACTACAAATCCCTGTCAATGTGAATGGCCGCACTGGACAATTTGTGCTACACATAGAAATCACTGTCACCCTCCCATGTCTACTGCTCACCTTGGATTAGTGCTGTGAATAAGGAAACTTCCTAACTGTACTGAGACATATGCAACTAAAAGTGTGACCATACGTTCACAGCAAATGAACTGCAGTGACTGTTGGTCACTAAGCATTCTTGTATGTTGTATCTTGAATGTTGTATCCATTTGTATCATGAGGCACTAGAGTCACTCGACATTCTGCATTGGTAATCACCCCATTACATCGCTGTGAATTTGCATAAAGTTTAACTTCGTTCAACTTTGTTGCATCGCCAACTGTTGCTGTCAGTTGTCAACTGTTAAGTTGCCAACTCTTGTTGAACTTAAATGACTTTTGGTTGCTTTGTCACTGCAAATCGTTAACAGTGTGAAAACCCATTGTGAAAACAAATTGTGTCACTCAGATAATTCACTGTCCCTCTCTGATATCTACTAACACCTTGTGCTTCCTAACTGTACTGAGTGTGATGCATGTAAAAAGTGTGAACTTAAAGGTGTGTTCACACTGACAGCTGGAGGTCGCCAAGTGCCTTACTGTTGGTTGATAGCAGGAGTTCTATTCAGAAAGACTCAGAGGCATGGTACTTATTCCGTAAAGTATTAAAGGGATAGTTCACCCAAAAATGAAAATTAGCCCATTATTTACTCACCCTCAAGCTATCCTAGGCATATATGACTTCCTTCTTTCAAATGAATCCAATCGGAGTTATATTAAAAATTGACTTTGATCTTCCAAGCTGTTTAATGGCAGTCAGCGGGTGTTGCAGTTCATCAGTCCAAAAGAAGTGAAATAAAGCGCATCCATCCATAATAAAAAGTGCCTCTCACGG
>NW_015654553.1:21446-28155 GCF_001515625.1 Sinocyclocheilus rhinocerous
GCTCCGTGGGGTGAACAAAGGCCTCCTGTAGCAAACTGATGTGTTTTTGTAAGAAAATATCCATATTCAAAATGCAATAATCACTTTAATCTAGCTTGCTCCAACAGTTGTACACGGAAGCAGCTTCGGGAGGATGACGTAAGATGTCGGCGTTGCGACTGGATTCGTCTGAAAGAAGAAAGTCATATACACCTAGGATGCCTTGAGGGTGAGTAATTCATGGGCTAATTTTCATTTTTGGGTGAACTAACCCTTTAACAGATGGTAGTGAGTTAAAATGATTCACGTATAGTTGTATAGAAAAGTTTTTGGGCGTAGACCCTGTCCTTATTCCTAATAATGGGATGCAGATTCAGCGGATCCTGCCTGAAGATGAAGGCAGGGGCGGAGCCTACCCCCATGGATGGACAGTAGTGATGGGAAGTTCGGATCATTTTACCAACTCTGACTTTTGAGTCTCGCTCAGCAAAATGAACGAATCTTTTTTCGAGTCATTTCGTTCATTTCGTTAATTTTAGCAAAATAAAATGTTACGTGTTACTTCCTTAACACATCTACTACTTACGCAAACGTATAATGGACAGGGCCAACCTGGTGGTGGTGGGGAGGATGGAGGGGAACGTCAGTGTCATCGACTGCAAAAAAGAAAGAGTTCAGGGCTTATATACTCCAGGTGTCAAGCAGTGATTGGCCAGACCTATTAATATGATTGAATGACGTGGCATTAGAGTCTTTCCAACAGAACTTGCGCTTACAGCTTCATTTCTTCCTTGACTTCACTCTCCATTTTACTATGGGGTGGATATAGCTGCTCCACTGGTAGTTGCCATATCATGTCACTCACATAAAGATGAACTGCTTTGTTGCATTGCCAACTGCTGTCTCAAACTCTCATTCAAATTGAATAACTTTTGGTTGCTTTGTCTGCAAATCAGTGTCAATATAAATGCACTTTACGAAAACAATTTGTGTCACTTATTTATTTATTTATTTATTTATTTACGGCCATTGTGGAAACTCTCTTTAAAAACACTTCACACTCTCAATAGTTTATTTAATTTATCTACTAACAATGTTCAACAGTGAGTTATTGTCTTTGTCTTTTTTTCTGAAAATCATGAAAATGTTTCCACCACATCTCAAATGATATACTGTGTTTAACAGCATGCTGCGATTGAAATGACAGTCATGAAAATTAAACTTTATTATTTTTGGAATAAAGTGATAAAATTGTTTGTCTTCAGGCAAATTTCATAGAATTTAATGTATTCTGAATTAAATGAAATTGGGTTTGCATAATATGTTTGTGAATAAGGATAGTCCCTAACTGTAAGGATATAAAGTAGGAATTCAGTACCCAACTGTATCATGAGGAATATAATGTGAGCTCCAATTTGCCGTTGTGTTTCTGCACATTTGCATGAAGATGAACTACCTAGAAGCTAATTTTGTTGCTCAGAGGTTGCTAGTTCATAGCTCAGGAGACCTAATGACGTTCTCAGTTATGTTTATTTAAGTCATCAACTTTTTGGAACGTGGATAGCAGCTCAGATTATTTGGTTAAAATGAATGATTTGCGACTTTTAATTGCAGACTCTGGGGAAATCTAAGCAGTTTGTTGAGGTAAGTGATACTCAAGAATAGAGACAAGTGAGATTATTACACTCTCAGGAAAAAAAGGTACAAAAGCTGTCACCGGGGTGGTAATTTTTCAAAAACGTACACCTTTATACCTTATTTACTCCTGAAGGGTGCATATAAGTACCTTAAAGGTATATATTACTACATAAAATGTACAAATTAGTACCTAAATGGTACATATTTGTACCTTGTGAAAAGGTTTTTTTCAGAGAGTGTAGGGTCTTTTTCACAAAATCTGAGAAGCAAAACAAAAACATACTACCCAATTGTTGTCTTGGAGAATCAACTGAGACACAAATCTGTATGTTTTCGGATCCAGACTTTGGGTTTTTCTGTGCATCAGTCTGCCCAGTGTAATAGAGTAATAGTGTAATAGAGTATCCAGTGTATAATGTGGGGGGCAGAGAATGGAGGCAGGCCTGGCGGCGGAGCCTTCACTCTGATTGGCTGCAGCAAAAAAGGGCTGTCACAGAGAGGGCCGGATTAGAGGAGGTGGGGGAGGTGCTTCGCTCGCTCTGTACCTTTCAGCTGCAGATCAGAGCACAACGCCGAGAGATTAACACTGTTCACAAGCCCCGAGATGTAAGGAAGATGGAAGAGAACCGCGAATGTGTCCGTGCAAGAGACAGAAACCTGATTTAGGGTTGCTCTGCAGTGGGTTCTTCTTCTTGGAGTGCCTCAGGGTAAGGACTCACTGTCCCTTGTCTGTCTCTTTTAGGAGTCTCTCTGATCCTTTGAGGCATGGACTACATATCATTTCAACCTTCCTGGGACTCTTCCTCTAAGATTTCGGAGCGTCTTCTTTCTCCCCGTTTCTAAAAGAGTGAGAGCTATTTGTGTCACGCACTGATTCTATCAGACTTGACAGGGTTCATTCGAGAGCTCCTTCAGTCTTCTCTGCCTTTCTCTCTTTCTCTCTCTTGTGTCGTTGTGAGCATGCACTGAAATAATCAGTTGGTACATTGAGGGCACACCTGTCTCTCAAATTCACTCACTTGTGTGGATCTAACCAGAACTCTGCAGCTGGAATTTTGGGATGGATAATGCGATGGATTTTGGTATTGCCGTTTTAGGGGTTTGAAACACTCAAAACAAAGAAACATTATGATTCTTCACTATTTCTAGGTCACTATTGAATTAAGTAAATTTGTGACATCATGCGAACTTCTTTGTACAGACGGTCAGATGTTCTTGCTTTTATTGAAGCTAAAGCTTTTCTTTAGATAATCTCAAATCATGCTGCAGAATATGATCATCAGGTTTTACGTTGTAAAATTAATAGATATTCTTATAATTTCGATTTAAAGGTCTCACTCAAATCGTTATGCAGATAATATAATTTTTCAGGAAAAAAAAGTTTAAAATAAATCTTCACGTTCTCACAATTAGGCACTGATTTTGTGACCCCTAATCTGTGTATTTCATCAGTAGTGAGCACATTATAACAGATTTATTAAAATGACATGCTTTAATTGCACATAACTCACCTTGACGCCAGCAGCCACTGGTTGTCACATTAAAACTTTCTGCACTTGTGGCCGAGGATGACCACTTTTTACCCACGACTGTGTGAGTGAGGTGTGTGTTTGTGTGTGTACGGCCATGTGATGTGCTGGTCTCTGGATACTGAAAAGGTTACTGCTAATTAAACCACATTTCTCTCCACTGAAGCACAAAATGTAGGACTCCCTGTGATCCTCCCAGCAGCTGTGATTCTCTTAACACACTTCAGTATCTCTCTCTCTCTCCACTCACACATCTGTATATCAGCGTTTAGCAATCTCACACTCTCAGCACTCTACAGAGCGCCGTCGTCCCTGTTTCACTTCACACAAACTGAGCGATCTTCAATCAGTGTGTGTGAGTGTTTATACACTCAGGGAGGGGTTCATGTGTGTGTGTGTGTGTGCATGCTCAGGGGAGAGATCGTGAGAAATTGTGTGTGTTCGTGTGTGAAACGGGTGTGTTTTTCCTCTTTTTGTCAGTGACAACAAGCTTGTGAGAGTCAGTCAGTCAGTTACTTCAACCTTTCTAATCTTTCGGATGTATTTCTGTTTGAACTTTAAGGTCTTTATTGTGATTGTGCAGGTACAATGAGTTTATTATTTTTAGTGCTCCACGAAATCGCTGCAATTACAGTGAATATGAAATCAAAACAGACCCAATTTACTTTCTTAATACACGTAATAACTCTCTTATTGTGAAAGATTCATCTGTGCACATTATTCCAAAGGAAAACATGGTTTGTCTTTGTAATTTTTCTTCAAAAATAAATTATTTAGCTTTTCTGCTGATGTCATTTGGACCATGTGAACTGGATAATGTTAACCAATAGCCAAATGCATTAGTCATTGTTTTAGTAAATTCAGATTTGGTCTTGCTCGATTCCTGTTTCACTAGGAAATGCTATTGTGTTTTTTTTTTTAATTAGCATTGAAGTATTATTATAGCTTTTGATAATTACATTTTTATTTTTTATTTTCCATTTTCATTTTAAGTTATAATAATTTATTTTTTGTCATTTTTTGTATTTTTTTTAAAGCATATGTATATAGTTTTTTATTAGTTTTTTTTATTCAGTCCTTTTAGTTTTAGTTTTAGATAATTATATTAACCCTGATTAATTTTAATTAAAAATGTAGTAGATAGAGAAAAAGACTTAATATACAAAAAAGAAAAACACCTCAATAAACAAATATTGAAAGTTAACTTTGAAAAGAAATTCAAAGAAAAAGATTTTAATATATATATTAGGGCTGGCCTGTCAAAGTATACTTATTTACTTAAAATACATATTTACACATTTAACATTACTTAATGGGTAGAAAATTGAATACACATTAAATATTTTATTATTTGGTTTTGGCTTTAGTACAGTGACAATATAAAAGTTATAAACAACCTGTCTTTATAAATTCATGCTTATTTTTTCTTATATAAATGAGACTTATACGTTAAAATTAGTGCTGTCAAACGATTAATCGCGATTAATCGCATCCAAAATAAAAGTTTTTGTTTACATAATATGTTTACTGTGTTTATTTATTATGTTTATATAAATACACACACATACTGTATATATTTTGAAAATGTTTACATGTATATACATTTATATATTTAAATAATTTTTATTATATATAAATATATTTAATATATAAACATAACATATTTTTCTTAAATATATACATGCATGTGTTTGTATTTATACATACATAATAAATATACACAGTAAACGCTCATATATTATGTAAACAAAAACTTTTATTTTGGATGCGATTAATCGCGATTAATCGTTTGACAGCACTTGTCAAAATATGTAGCTGTAATTGTATGTCATTATATTTAATATTTTAGTACAATGACAATATAAAAGTTATCTGTCTTTACAATGTCATACTTCTATAAATAGGTCTTATACATGAAAATATGCAGATGTCATTATATTTAGGAAGGGTGTCCTCACAAAGGGATCATCATATTTGGCGATCCTCAGCATGAAAACTTTTGACAACCCTTGGAGTAGAGTATAGTAAAGCAAATGTTACATCACTGCTAAATATTTATGTGGTGATATGATAATGCAAACATAATATCATATTGTCTTGTCCTCATTTTACATCTCATAAATTTAATGCTACATGTCAAAGCTCATCAATCTCTCGGTCACTGTATATCCATGTCTTCAGCGCCATTGCTACTCATTTTCTGAGGTCACTTCTGAGCAACGCTTCATGATATATGAGCAGGAGAATGTAAAGTAGTTTTAAAGGCTTCCTCTGAGCCGAGCCAAAGCTTTACTCTTCCTGTAATAGTGCTGACACATTTCTGCTGGTTTTGCAGGACATTTACACTCATTTTATAGCCTGTTGGAACGACGGTGAGCAGTGACAGTACTAAGCACAGTCTCGTCGCTCATTCTTATGTCTCTGAAGTTGTCGTCACCTCGGGTTGTGAACGGGCTCTGTTTGTGATCGTGATGGTGGCCACCAACTGTGCGCACACACATGGCTGAAGCTTGGCTTAGGATGATTAGATGCCCACTCTTTATCCTTCTGAACCACACACACATACACATGCACAAGGTCTGACAGATGGCCTTCCTTGAGAGAAAGACAGGGATCCTTTATCACCTTGTCCTTTGTAGTATCAACAGCGTCGTTTGAAGAAATGAAACAGGCTCCTTGATTGCACCAAAAGGGCAGTTTGCTGACTGAATTGCAAGGATAGTGACCCCCAGAGCAACGCCGAAACAGTATGTTTCTGATTCAAATCACATTTTCTCATTAAAATAGCTCCTTCTCTGGTTATTCATCTGTTTTTCCTTCATCTTTCTCCCTTTGTCACTCTCAGTAAATGTCATAAATTCAGTGTGCTTCACCTAAATATGGGGAAATTGATTCACTGGTGGATGCAAGGATGTAACCAAATAGTCAAAACTGGGGTTGAAGAGACCTGGGATGGAGAAAAGTAAAAAAGAATTAGGATGAAAAATATAATAAATTGTATGTTTACTTCATGGAAACTGCAAAATACCTATATAACTAAAATGATCTTATATCTGCATTAGATATATAGATGGATGGATGGATGGATGGATGGACGGACAGGTAGAAAGATAGATAGACAGACAGACAGGTAGAAAGATGTATGGATAGATAGATAGATAGATAGATAGATAGATAGATAGACAGACAGATAGACAGACAGACAGACAGATATAGAGACCTGAGACGGAGAAAAGTCAAAACAATTTGAATGACAAATATAATAAATTGTATTTTGTTTACTTCATGGAAACTGCAAAATACCTAAATAACTAAAATGATAGATGATGGATGGATGGATGGATGGACGAATGAATAGATAGATAGATAGATAGATAGATAGACAGATAGATCTTATATCTGCATTAGATATATATAGATGGATGGATGGATGGACGGACAGGTAGAAAGATAGATAGATAGACAGACAGGTAGAAAGATGTACGGATAGACAGACAGACAGACAGACAGATAGATAGATAGATAGATAGACAGACAGACAGATAGATAGATAGACAGACAGA
>NW_015654553.1:32693-47953 GCF_001515625.1 Sinocyclocheilus rhinocerous
AAGATGTACGGAAAGACAGAGAGACAGACAGACAGATAGATAGATAGATAGATAGATCTTATATCTGCATTTATAAAGTAAAATATATTTGTAAACATACATCACATTAGTATTTTTTGCACTGAGTTTAATTAAATTTATGTAATAAAAAATCTATAAAATGTCTGGACATGATTTGCATTACTGTTTTACAATAATGGCAATGTAGATTTAACATTTTATTTTTTTATTTAGCAACACAATAATGAGAATTTGTTGGTAAACAGTCAAGAAAACTAATCACGAGGTTCTAAAATTGTTCCATCAAAAGGGTCCTAAAACAGGCTTCATTTCCTGAAATGTGCCCCCCTTTGACTTGTCACGCATGACTTGTGTAAAGTTCATTTGACAGAACCGAGGGTGTGTATGTGCTCATTTTACAGCCTGTGGTCACACACAGTGATTAATATATCATAAGCTTAGCCTCGCAGGTACACACAGATATCTGTGACCTCTCTGTCTTAATGGAAAACCTTGCCATAGGTCTCGTCACTAACACTAGAGGCCTCTCTTTGTTGTGAGATGAGTTATGCAATGCAAGACTCCACAATGCTCTTTTTAGCACTGAGGTCAGTTACAGAAAAGGAGATTTGATGGTGTTTAAAAGTGCCGAGTTTTAGGTGCAGTAACGTATAATCCCACACTCATGTCAGCTGAAACATACAAATAAAGACTGAATAGTGTCATACAAGACAGTGTTGAGAGAAGAACTCAAGTGACCCTGAATGAGGATTGGCTTTATCCACATCCTGCTTCAATGTACACAGAAACACACCGAGAGCATTAATGACAAGCGGGTTAGCACCCATGAAACACCGTATTGGCGCACTCCAGAAAAGCTGTTTTTAATTGATTTTCTGCTTTCACATAGAAGTAGCAAAAAAAAAAAAGAATGGTCTCGTAACAAATTCTCAATTTTAGCTTCCTCGCACATTTTTTTGGCCTTTTTTTCACCTTGGCATAGTGAAGGCTGATGGGAAATTACAGGGGAGGAATGGGGTCATACATAATGAAATATACAGATTTTATGCATGCACTGTAGCTCATGCGTGTCAAAAGCACATACGCTACAATTGCACTCATCATGTCTTATGTGCTCACATAAAATGTCATGTAACCAAAATTGAACATGTTGAAAGATGATCAATCTTTATTGAACCCAGATGCCTAATGCTTTTAAGGTTTTAAAAGCATTTGTTTTGCGTTTAGCACTAACTGTCCTTGCCAGTATGTTCTTAGATGCTCTTGTTGAAAACAAGTGCACTTTAGCATACTTTTAAAAGGGTACTTATTACAGAAATAATATACTATAAAAGAATATACCTCAGTGCAAACTCAACTGTATGTTATTTACAATTAAATGAAAATGTTTTATGATTTACATTCATGTTAAATGCAATTTATAATAAATGCAACAACTTAAGTACATATTTTTATGTGATATACTTATATTGTTGTTTTAAATATGGTTAAATTGTACCGTCAAATGCACTGACAAGCATTTATGACAAAGTAAAATATACTTAAATGTAATTTCTATTGAAACTGGTATATCACGCATTTAAATATTTGTAATGATGATGCTGCAATTTAGTGCATTTAAAATGTATTACATTTAAATGTAATGTCAAATAACACAATACAAATATTATAATCAAGGGCTTTACATGTGCTTTAGTACATTAGTCAACACAACAAAAGTGTACTTATTTAAAGTGTGACAAAAGATTATTAAAACATGATTCAAAATGTACTTTAAAATGCTTAGTTTGACATTATTAGAAAGTGTGCTTAAGTGTACTTAAGTGTGTTAAACATAGCCATGAAAGTGTGCTCTATTTATTTACACATAAGTGGTGTTTTATTTCATTAAAAGTACAAGTACAGTTTTCTAGAGTACACTACAAGAGCACATTTAATGCAATTAAAGTGATAGTTTGCCCCGAAATGAAAATTCTCATTTACTCAAGTCTTTTTCTTCTTCTGAGCACAAAAGAAGATATTTTGAAAAATGTTGGTAACAGTTCACGGTAGCCACTGACTTACATTGTATTGAAAAAAATACAATTCAAGTCAATGGCTACCATCAACTGTTTGGTTACCAAAATTCTTCAAAATATCTTCTTTTGTGCTCAACAGATGAAAGAAACTTATACTGGTTTGAAACTTGAAGTTGAGTATGTGATGACAGAATTTTCATTTTTGGGTGAGGTATCCTTTTAAGAGCACTTTTTTTTCTCAAGGGTGTTCATATGACAGTTTGAAGAAACATCCTTGCATTGACAGTGCCAAAATTATTTTATTAGATATTTGAGTTTTTGTATGTCAGCCCCTTGCTGACAGCCATGATCAATCTGGGAAAAAGAGAGGACATGATGTTCAGGATTAAAAATTCATATTCGTCTAAACATTAAATATGTAACCACAAACTACATTTGTTTCCTCGCTGTACAAGAACGCAACATCATATGCCTGTCGGAACAACATGTCTGACTCGCTTTTGTCTAACACTGATACAACATTGTCTACAATTCTTCACTGAAGACATATGCAAGCACACTTGCCCAGGATGAGTAGACAAACATTATGTTCAACAAAAGCCCTCCATAACCCTGCTTATCCTATCATTCCTCCCTTTTGTCCAGGACTCAGTTTCAGAGAATGTAGTGTGAGAATAAAAGGGGCAATGGCAAGAGTCATTGTTTGTTTTTATTAAAGTCTGGTGGTCTTCAAGACCAAGTCATTTTTTAGGAACCACCAGCATGGGCCTGTGTGGTTACAACTAGTTGGATGACCCTTTAGTCAACAATATAGTATATGGAGCTGTGCAATAATACAGTTTTTTGTCATGACAACTCTGAAAGTTTAGCATGGTAATATACATGTCAATATTAATATGTTTGGTCTTGGCGGAATAGATCTGCCAACACATCCACAGACATGCTGCTGTGAGCATGTACTGCTGTTGTACATGTAACATACAAGAAATTACCCCTACATATATAACATACATTAAATCACCCCATAGCAGATCTATACAGGTGGAGCTGGGGAAGGTGGAGGGTTTCTGAAGCACGCTGCAACTGCTGCAGCAAGCACTAGCCAAATATTTGAATGTTGAGCAGCAAGCTCATTGGCTGCTGATGTGAAAAGAAACCAATCAGCTGCGCCATGTGAATAATGATGTGGTCATTGTTTGTTTTTATTAAAGTCTGGTGGTCTTCAAGACCAAGTCTTTTTTTAGGAACCACCAGCATGGGCCTGTGTGGTTACAACTAGTTGGATGACCCTTTAGTTAAATGCACGAAACACTGCTGTTCTGGTTCTGCATTCACATTCGTAACCCCCCTCTAGCTCGTTTACACATATAAAGGCCCATTGTGTGTCTGTAAGTGAGGCTGATCACAATCTTCTGTTGTTTGATTTCAAGTAGGAGGTGCTGGGGAATGTGCCTGATCAGCTGCTGTAGGTGTGAACGGTTTATGACATTTGTAGCAGGCTAGCACTGTATATCTTTCTTATCCTCTTGTGAAAAAAGAAGTGCACTAGCATAAAATAGTATAAATTATGGAAATAATATACTTTAAAAGAGTATACTTACGTGCAAACGGCAATGTTTTTGGACACTTAATTGCATGTTATTTACAATTTAATGAAAATGTAGAATAGTCTACATTTATTATAGCTTTATAGTTTTTTATTAAATGCATTTAGTTGAACTTAAGAGTGCTTTTTGACCCACTTAAGTATATATTCATATAAAAATTCATAATTACTTCTATTGATTGAATTATGGTCAAAGTGTACTGTTGAATATACTTATAAGTATTTATGGTAAACTAAAATATACTTTAATGTAATTTATATTGAAACTTGAATAAATATATTGTAATTACACATTTGTAATTATGAAATTGCAATTTAGCAAATTTAAAATGCATTAACTTTAAATGTAATATTAAATAAGACACTACAATTAAAATATAAGCAAGCGCTTTACATGTGCTTTAGTATGTTAGCCAACACATCAAAATAAGTGTACTTTATAAAGGCATGACAAAAGTTTATTAAAATGATTTAAAATATACTTTAAAGTAAAACTTTTTATTTGACATTATTACACTTTTTTTAAAGTGCACTTAAGTGTTATTTAATTAATATTAAGTTTATTATATTAATTTAAAGGGGTCATATGATGCTATTTTAAAGATCATTATTTTGTGTATTTGGTGTAACAGAATATGTTGACATGCTTTAATGTTCAAAAAACACATTATTTTTCAAATACTGTACGTTATTGTAGGTCCTCTATGCCCCGCCTCTCTCAAACCGCTTTCACAACGAAACACACAGCGTCTCGACATGGCGGCATCAATACTACAGCGAGAATAAAAGTTATGCTTTCTTTCTTTGCGTGAACATTTGGGTGGCGTTAAGCAAATCATTCTACATAGTGACGTAGACATGTGGGGGCATGTTAGAACGAGCCATTTTAGGTAGGCATGGTTGACTCTTAACTTTTATAAAGAATATCTCTTTGGATTTGAGACTTTAGTCTTTGCAACTTTACAGATCTTCTTTATGCACCAAGAGCTTGTAACACTTCAAAGAGAAAGGAAAACTTGAAATCGCATCATATGACCCCTTTAAGTTAACTTAAACTTAAGTTTAATATTAACTTAAGTTTACTTAATTAATATTATATTGTCTGCAAGTACAGTTCCTTAAAAATACATTTGAGGTACAATACAAATGCGCATTCAATACAATTAAGCACATTTCTTTTTCATAAGAGAGAGCTTCGTTTTAGCACAACAATTTGCAGCCTACTTCATATTAGCGTATTTCTGAAGCACATCCACTTGATTAAATGTTTAGCAAGACAAAAAGTGTGTGATGAAGCCCCCTAGGCCCTTTTTCCATTTGGGTACAATCACAGGTCCGCAGTCAGAGTGTCTCATACCCCACAATGCACCAAATTGCAGCTATAATAAGCCACATTCATTGGTTTTCTCCACATGTGAAGGCAGATGAATGAGAATAGAGAATATGACTGTCCTGGGGGATGAGGAGCGTGGCCCAGCTCCTGCAGTGAGGTCCCAAAGGACGCGGTGGAGGGTTATCAACAAGCCTCAGTGCCAAAATCTCTCCGCACAGAGAGAGCTCCCCGGAGTCTTGGGAAAAAGCATGCAGTGTGCCTATTGTTAAGGCTGTTCCATAATGTTTTCTGATATTTGTGCGCTATTGCTTTTCTTTTTATCGCCATTGTGAAATATACAAATAAATGTGTCACGAACTGCTCACAGAATGTCCTTACTGTCATGTCATGTCAAAACTATTTGTATAGTGCTTTTCACAATAGACATTGTTTCACAGCAGTTTTTTACAAGCAATCAAGTATTTGAGATTTGCTATATTATGTATCTATGATATAATACATATCTAATTTTATATAAAGAGCTTTACGATTATACAGTTTACATTTTTGCAATGATATAAAGTCACATAGCCATGATTTTCTAAATAGAATCTACAGCTTTACATGTTATGCTATGCGATCGCCGCAATTTTGCCAAGGAAGACATGTTCCTGGATCAACATCTTTTGTTGATCCTGGATCAACATTACTGTCAAAAAATATAGATCTAACTCAATCCCTACCCCTAAACCTAACCCTACCCATAATTTATTCCTAAAATCTACTTGGTGAAATCACGTTCACCAGTTGAGATATAGTATATATCGCTTTACATGAGTGTATTGTATGTATGCAAATAATTTGGATATAATATGAATCCAACAATATAGTATATGGAGCTGTGCAATAATACAGTTTTTTGTCATGACAACTCTGAAAGTTTAGCATGGTAATATACATGTCAATATTAATATGTTTGGTCTTGGCGGAATATATCTGCCAACACATCCACAGACATGCTGCTGTGAGCATGTACTGCTGCTGTACATGTAACATACAAGAAATTACCCCTACATATATAACATACATTAAATCACCCCATAGCAGATCTATACAGGTGGAGCTGGGGAAGGTGGAGGGTTTCTGAAGCACGCTGCAACTGCTGCAGCAAGCACTAGCCAAATATTTGAATGTTGAGCAGCAAGCTCATTGGCTGCTGATGTGAAAAGAAACCAATCAGCTGCGCCATGTGAATAATGATGTGATTATATCAGATTGAGTTCTAGTTCCATCATGAGTTTCATGCATTTACATTTTTTGCTACGATAAAAACAATATTTGCTCTATTGTATATATTGCTTTACATGAGTATACTGTATGTATGCAGGTAAAGTAAGATGTACTATATGTCTAACTTTTAATATATCGCTGGGCAATAATATAGTTAACATTTCGCAACAATACAAGGAATTTACGCCCTGTACACGAGTGTACTATACCTATGTGGATAAAGTTGGACATGCTTATATATCCAACTTTATATAAAGAGCTGCACAATTATATAGTTACATTTTTTGAGTTGAAATAATAAAAAATAATCAGACAGTTGAGATTTACACATAGTATATATTGCTTTACATGAGTGTAATGTATAATATACAGTATATCCAACTTTATATGTAGAGCTGTGCGATAATACATTTGACATTTCTTTGTGACAATGCAAGCAATCAAGCAGTTGAGATTTGCTATGTACTGTAGTATATATCATCCTACACAATTATTTGTGTATAAAACATTATATATCCAGCTTTATATAAAGAGCTGGGTGAAATATCGTTACATTTTGTGGCAAAAAAAAGTTGGAATTTGATATAGAATATATCGCTTTACTTGAGTATATTTCATATATGTGAATAAAGCATTTTACATGAAAGCTGTGCAATAATACAGTTGATATTTTTGCGACAATATAAACAATCACTGATATTTGTTATATATACCATTATAGTCTATATAGTAGACTATTTATAGTTTTATGTGAGTGTACTTTATGTATGCAGGTAATGTAGGATGTACTTTATATCCAACTTTAAATATATCACTAGAGGATAATATAGTTATATTTTTTAACGATATAACATTCAAGCAGTTAAGATTTGCCATATATTACATATCACTTAACGACAGCGTGCTGTATTTATCTGGGTAAGATTGGATATTCTTATAGTAGCTGTATAATCATTATGTGGTGATGTGTCTGTCTAATGGGCTGTTTGGAATGGCTGGTCTTTTACCCACAATCCCCCATGGTCTTTTGCTTGCCAGCTGAACTCCGCTACTTCTCCTGCCTGGAGACTGTGTGACGGATCACACTTGGCCAGATCCTTGGAAGTGTGGGATTTACTGCTGACTAAGGACTCGTTTGACGAGCTGAGTGGGTGGAGGAAAGAAAATGAGGGATAAAAAGGAAAGATATTGTTAAAGATTCAGTAAGGTCAGTTGCTTTGCTGTGTGTGTGAGAGAGAGAGAGATACAGGGTGACACAAACATCTGAGTATGTGAGACTTCCTGTCAACCAGCATCATGTGTCCACTTGGTCAGTTATGATGGTCATGCAAACATAATATCAGCAAATTAAAAATAATAATAATAATAATAATAATAATAATAATAAATCAGTTGCCCCGTTCACGCTGTGCTTGTTTTTCATTGTAATTGTGTTTATGGATGCATTAATACCACTTGCCTGTTAATGGAACATTACCTGATAATTCATCCTGTTGTCTTTTCCCTTGAGAGGTGTGATGTGTGTTCAAAAATGAGCTGTTAGTAAAAGCTGTGGCATAGGACACTGCTGTGTTTATCAACTACATTCACACCTTGTGTACAAATATAAGGATATGGGATCTACTTTATAAAACAGACCCTCCATCTCTGTCTCAAATGCAGTGGAAAAGAGTGTGGCTATATTTGGAAATGGAATACTAGTAGTATATACTAGCATGTGTACTGTGTACTGTCTACTATTTTTTAAATGTGTGTGAAACAGGGTCACCGCAGGCCACAGGAATTGTGATATGGCCTAATGGGATTATGAAACTTAAAAGGGCAATGATTTAACTAAATTAAAAAAAGTTTTAAAAAAGTTAAAAAGTTAAAACTCTGCACTGTTGTGCGTACTATAGGCTTGCAGTTTCAGAGTAGTTCACATTTATGCTAATAGATTGCTTATGATCTACTTCTGATGAATTATGGCAGTGTTTACTTTGTGGTGTTTATATGTTATAGATGGTTATACGAATGCATATTTTATTCCCCTCATCTTTTTGAATGAGTAGCTGGAAGTAGTAAAGCATTGACATTTCAAAATAAGTGTTCTGGTCTATTCTGGGCTTGTTTCTAATTAAAAGTCCCACATTGTGTAAAGTCTTTTTTTCTGGATATTATTGGCATTTTTATATTTAATTCAGTGTAAACTCTTGTAGCTTCCCTCTGGGCCGCCGCATCACAGTAAGAAACACAGAAAGACTAAGAGCATTATTTAACAGATTTTAGATTTTACTAGTATTGGCACAGTAGTCTTTTTATTCTCCTTCTTTAAATACATTATTATCATATCAGCAAAATCCTAAATGATCAACATCTAATTCATATGTATTTATACATAAATCAATTTCTCTCTCTCTATATATATATATTTCTCAACAGTGTTATTAAGGTAAGACATCTGCACTGGAAAACAAATACTGAAAATACTGAACATCACTTTTTACAGTTTGTGTAGAAGGTACAGCAAATGTTATTTCCATATTCTAGTTAAGGATTATTACTATTATTATTAATAAAAAAATAATGGCGATCTGTTGGAAGTTGTATTTGCAAACTTTGAAGTGTTGCTAATACAACTCATTTTGTGCTCTCTAGACAATTATTGAGAAAATATTGATCTATCGTGTTCCTTTCAATTTGGTCCTTAAATTTTCTGTACTTGCTCTTAAAAAGGTCTTTAAAAATTCTTACATCTACCTACATAAAACCTGCAGAAACCCTGTTTGAATATTTTAAATGTGCAGTGATCCCATTTTACAGTTGAATTAATGCACCCGGTCTGTTTAATTAAGTAAAAAAATGTGAGATACATGATTTATTTTGTGATTGTATGGGTTTGTTCTGTATGGACATACGGTATTTACATCCTTAAAAAAGGTTGTAGAAAGTCCTACATTCGAGTTAAATTCTGCAGATACCCTGGAAGCAGGATGCATTTTGCAACATTTTCCAGAATTTCCATTCTGTGCACAGTATACATACTGAATGCAAAAATAGGAGCAGTTTGGTAGGAAACGATTTGTATGTGTGGCAGTACTTGAGAGGCCAGAGGTCTATTTCAACTATATCATAAAGACCCTCATACACGTCAATCAACCTCTTAGCAGGTAAAAATCCTAAAGGGATAGTTCACCCAAAAATTAAAATTATGTCATTAATTACTCACCCTCATGTCGTTTTCAAACCCGTCTGTGTCAGCTGCGTCACGCCGGATTCTACATAGTTGTGATTTGATCTGAACGGAAACAGCATATCCGTGTGACGCAGCTGACACAGAACAGCATACGTTGTTAACGTCCAGTGGATATTCTCCAAAATGGGTGACGCGGAGGAGATGAATTGTTGAATAAAGTCGTTTTTTTTTTTTTTTTCTTTTGCGCACAAAAAGTATTCTCGTAGCTTCGTTTAATTGCGGATGAACCACTGATGTCACATGGATTATTTTACAGATCTCCTTGCTACGTTTCTGGACTTGGGAAGATTTCAGTTGTATTGCTGTCTATGCAGGGTCAGACAGCTCTCAGATTCCATCAAAAATATCTTAATTTGTGTTCCGAAGATGAACGAAGGACTTACGTGTTTGAAACGACACGAGGGTGAGTAATTAATGACATAATTTTCATTTTTGGGTGAACTAAACCTTTAATGTGCTTGTGTGCATGTGTTTGTGACACTATTCATTTCTTGTTCTAAATTATTCCTTTTCCATTTTGCCTAGCTCTTTGGGAGAAGTGCTGGGGGTGTGTTTTGGACGGAAGGGAAATTTGTTTTTTTTTTTGGGTCTGTTCTGTATGTTTGTGTGTTTTCCTTTGAAGCCGTCTGTCTGGTTGCTGAAATATGGAGGGGTTTTATCTACCTCCAGGGATTTAGATGCTCCTGCTACTTCAGTGAGCTTTAGTCCACTGGGTTTTTCATCGTCTAAATCGGATTCATTCACAAAGCCCCTTGTCCTACAGATTTCCTTTCATTTAAAGCCGAGAAACAGTCAATCAGACAGTTACCCAAGTTATGTTGTATGACTATTAGAATTCAGAATAACACAGCAGATACTGACCTTTACATTCACAGACACACCTCAGCTGTCACTGTTTAATGCCTTAACGGCACAGTGAACTTTATTCAAACTCCCAGCACTATGCAGCCATTTGAGTTTTAGTACTGTGTCATAAAACTGGATGGACGATGGTGCCTTTTGGTTTTTTAAGGCCAAATCAATGTCTTTTGTTACTTGTAGCGAATCAGCTCATGGGGAAATATGAATAATTAATCATAACTAGTTATAATTAATTATAAATATTTAGATCCGCTGTAGATATTTAGCTGACCTCTCAGGGTCAACGGTCTGTCAATTCTAAGAACGTTAATTTCCTGGTTAAGGGAAATAACTTTCTTACTGTACAACTCTACACAGAGCCTGTAGCATAAATCTGCAGTTATGAGCAAACAATGACCAACGTCAAGTGTGATACAAGTAAGGCTTTATTAACTACATAAACACTTAAACTAGTCTAACATACTACATAAACAATTAAAAATGAAAAATGGTGTGTCTGATTGGTCCAGACGCTACATACTGCTTCTTATCATTTTGGGTGCAGAAGTTGGTCATGCGGCGGTAAGGTTTTGGAGAGGGGTTTGCAGCCCTGCCTATGGTCTGAATGAATGTGAAGCGAGAGGTCAGGGGGTTCTCTATTAAAAGAGCGATAAAACTCAATAATCTTCCCATCGGAGTGCAGTATGGCCACAGGCTAAACACAGAAAGGCAGCGTAATTAACTCTAAGCAGCCTTCACAACTGCATAGATCTCTTTAAAGAGAGGAACTAATGGCTGTTGGGCGCTGATCTGATTTTGCCATTGGGACCTGATGGAATTGCGCTCGGGAGGTATGAGAGAATTTGAAAGCTGTGGGGAGGCAGAGAAAGTGGGAGAGAGGCAATTATGATTTCTGCAGGATTGGGACTAAAATGCTGACAATGAACTGAGCAGACTCCAGTCACTTGCATTTGGCTTCGAATTGTGAGAGAAACAAACATTCATCGAGAGGCGTGATAGACGGAGTGTGGAAGCTGAGAGGTGCCAATTAGGTTTTATTACGGCCGTTTATGCGGAACATTTTGATGTAATTATTTTGGTTCATTTTGCCTCTCTGTGCAAAGTTAATTTACTAGAGATTTCTTTCATGCCTGAAGGAAAGACAATTTTGCTGATAGATTTGTTTTGCAGCATAGAATATTGTTTATAGCTTCTCAAAACTGGTTATTATCTGGTCAAAGATGGTCATTACTTGGTCAATAGTTTGTTTTGGCTACCAGTTTAAGTGGGTTTTATGAGCAGGGGAATCACTAACAAGATCTTTGTAATATCACTCCTAGACAGCATGAGATAAACAGATGCCAAATAGAGTCTCTGTTTCTCAGATGTTTCTCCTGAGAAAAAGACATCAGCAATCTTGTATTTATCTTCTCTAGAGTTTAAGAAGAGAAATGCAAAAATTTGCTATTATATGAAATTCTTACTATATCTAATTATTTTGGCTGTTCTATCCACGTTACTTTTATACCACTGAAAACAATTTGGAGTTGGATTTACTTTAAAGTGCCCTTATTATGAAATTTTTAAGGTTCCTAATTTTGTTTTCCTCCTACAATAGGTTTACATGCATGCAAGGTCAAAAACCGCTTTTGTTTTCTCAAAATATACATTTAATATCACCTCATTTCCCAACGATTCTCAAACGATTTGTTCGAAGCAGTTCCTAAGATTCAGTCTCTCTAAACCCCTCCTTTCCGTGAGCCTACTCTGCTTTGATTGGTCAGATGGCAAAGTTGTGATTGGTCTACCGCGTACAGCACGTGTCGGGAACGATACGCTTATTGCCATAGTTCTGTATTTTGAACGCTCGATAGAAAATATAAACATTTCTTATTTATCATACTTACAGGTTGTGATTCAGTGGAGCCAGCTGGTCCAAATAAACTGAGGCATCTTTCAAGAGCAAGCGTTTTTTGAATAGTGCATTGAATTCCCCAAGATTAGAGAAGCAGTCGTCAGTAAAATGACGGGAACACAAAAAAAGATTGGGATTGTACTGCTGTGATACAGTGGAAAAAAATAAATTTTAATAATTGATTCTTTGCAGCCTCATCTTTCGAAAGTGATAATAAAACACATTTATTTTCACAGTGTAGGACACAGTGTCTTCTCCACATGATGTTAACCACACGAACAAGCTACAGTGTTTGAGGGCGGGTCAAGTTGTTCACGGCTGGCGAACAACTGGCTTCATTATGGGCATTATGCAAATGTGTTACCATGTGATGTGTAGCCATCACGGAAATGGGATTCAAATTACTGACGACTCGTTCAGGCTGTTCAGAGTCGATTATTTATTTTGGGAGACAATAAATACCAAGTTCTGTCATGAAATTCTAGATGGCGCAGGCTGATGGGTCCTTAACGTAACTGACTTGTCACAAGCTGATTGGTTCATGTTCATGCATACACAGCCAATGAACTTGCTGCTTTACATTTAAATGGCTGATTAGCATTCGCTTGAGCATTGCAGCGCACTTTCAGAGTTCCTCTGAAACCCTCCACCTTCCCCAGCTCCACCTGTATAGATCTGCTACGGGTTATTTTATATGATATTTGTGGAGCAGCAGTGTGTCTTAAATACTCACAGCACCATATCGGATTATGTATTGGCAGTAGCAAGTTCCTGTACTTCATAGATACCAAATGGTATTGTCTGTTTATTGCAGCGTTTTAGCATATCTCTTTAGGGGGTTTCAAGTGAATTATCTTGATTTCTGTGGGAGGCTGTACCTCATTTACATACAGAAGGTATTTTGTGTGAAAGACCTGGGAGTAGTCTGTTTTCAATATTTATGGCTACCTGTTCTATTGTTAAGAGAATGAGACCCCTTTACCAGACACACAGAGACCTTTCAAACGACATCAAACATGAATTGTTGCATTGTTACAAACTCTGATTAAGAAAAGTGGTTTTGGTGATCTCTGCAGTGTCCTGTGTTCAGATGGAAATGAGGGGAGAGAGGGGAAGAGTGAAGGTGTGGAGCTTTTGTTTCTCTCAGTTGGGTGTATTGCTTTAGGCTTGCGAGACAGAGTTCAGATGTTGATTCTCGTGAGAGTTCCTTGTTTTTTCAGACTGTGACCTTCTTCTGAACCAGCCAAATGGCATCAATAATCTTACAATACTGTAGGCAACTGCCTTTTGAGGGTCAGTTTAAACAGGATTTGTTCTTTAAAAATGGCTAGACGGAGCACAATGGTTTTGAATATAAGGCGTTGGTAGGCATATTGACCCTTGTGAAAAAGAATTGCACTTCATTGTATTGAATGTAAACTTGTAATGTACTTCAAATCTTAAAAGTATAGAGATAATTTTAAGTAGATAATATATTAAAGAAATTACATGCAGTTAAAGATTGGTTTCTTTGTGAAGGTTTCTTAGTCATCATTACTGTGGAGCCTAACTGGAACAGCTTTAGCATTAGATGTATGCCTAGTTATCTTAAATGCTAAGGTAGGCAGCTCATTAGGTTTTGGAACAAAGCTAAAGTTATCCAGTGAGGAAGAGCCCTGAGGAACCAAGAAGTTGTTGTAGTTCCCAGCTATTTAGTTAGCTTAGTGGCAGGCCAGCTTATCTGATTAGAGTGTGTTTGCCTGACCTCTGCCTCTCTAATGTATTCCACACTGAGATGTCTTGGATTGAGAGCATGTGTTGGCATAATATGGGGCAGAGCTGTGTGACACACACACACACACACACACACACACACGAGCAGCAGTGTGTCTTAAATACTCACAGCACCATATCGGATTATGTATTGGCAGTAGCAAGTTCCTGTACTTTCTTGCAGCAGCAGCAGCAATAATCTACAAATACAGCAATAACCAACAGCAGCAGCAGCAGCGTAGCAGATCTATTCCGTCAAGACCAAATACATTAACATTGTCATATCCATTACCATGCTAAAATCTTCCGAGAGTTCTCATGATAGAACTTTATCATGCACTTTCGGCTTTACAACTTTGCAGATTGTTCACATTCACATACAGCTACATTACATGCATGAAAGGCAATATTCGAAATGGCATAATAGGGGCACTTTAAAACAATTTTTACTTAGTAATTGGATGTGTGTTTCATTATGAGATGAAGACCCTCTCCCCAGCTGCTGGAGTTTCATTTGCCATGGCAACTCGTTGATTGACTTAAGATTGATTTGATGGATATGAGCAGTTATGGCAGGTCACTAACAGAATCAGGCCTTTTGATTGGATGATTGACTGCTTTGTTCATGCCGATGATTGGAGATTAGACCCCGGCATGCCACTGTATGCATACCTGGAATGATTCTCCAGAGCAATGCATGAAATTGTCTCCCTATTTGTGTGTTTTTTTCTTCTACTTTGTCTGCCCTTATCTGCATGCACTATACAATTCAAAAAGTTTTTTTTTTTTTTTTTAAATAAATTAATACTTTATTATTTCAGCAAGGATGCATTAAACTGATCAAAAGTGACAGTAAAGGCATTTAATATTACAAAAAAAATATATAATAATAATAATACAAAGCTGCACAACTATTTTCAACACTGATAATAATAATAAATGTTTATTAAGCAGCAAATCAAGTCAAGTCGTCACCTTTATTTATATTGCGCTTTATACGATACAGATTGTGTCAAAGCAGTTTTACAGTGTTAAACAGGAAAATGTGTGCTGATAAATCAAGAGGACAATAGAAAACTTTTATCAGTTAAAGTCAGTTCATTGTTGATTCAGTAATGTCATCGTCCAGCTCAGTTCAGTTCTCTTCCAAAAGTGTCTGTGCAGTCAAGTCGGCAATGTTGCCAGAAATTGTGTCATCAACTAGGCAAGCCAAAGGCGACAGTGGCAAGGAACCAAAACTCCATTGGTGACAGAAATGGAGAAAAAAAAAA